>NW_027551575.1:202284-224954 GCF_008692635.1 Crocuta crocuta | reverse complement strand
TATATATATATATATATATATAAATGTACATACACTGGAATACTAGCCTTTAAAAGGGTATTCTACCATTAGCAACAACATAGATGAAATGGGAGCACATTATGCTAAGTGAAATAAGTCAGACACAGACAGACAAATACTGCATGATCTCAAATGTGGAATCCAAAAAAGTCCAACTCATAGAGGTAGAGGGTAAAATGGTAGTTGCCAGGCTAGGGGATGGGGACTATGGAAAGAAATTGGTCAAAAAGTAGAAAGTTTCAGTTACGCAGTTTAAGTAGGTCCTGGGCACCTAATGCACAGCATGGTGACTATAGTTAAGTAATACTGTATTGTTAACATGAAATTTGCTAGGAGAGTAGATCTCAACTAATTGCACCACAAAAAAAAAAAAAGGTAACTGTGTGATGATGGATAATTAGTTTGATTATAGCAATCATTTTACAATCTTTATGCATGGAACATATTGTATCCCTTAAGTAGTATATATACAATTTTTATTTGTTGATTATACCTCAATAAAGGTGGGAAAGGTAGTAGATACTGATGAGGGGGGGAAAAAAAGGTAGTAAGACTAGGATTCCACCATTGTTTTCCTTTCTCCAAAAAGCAAGTTCCCTCCACTGTGATCATCTACCATCAGGGTGATGCCTAAAGTCCCTTGAAGATCCCTGAAATCAAAATAGGCGGACATAACTCCACTTTGCTATGACTGAATGCCAGTTGTCCCCATCCTGACATTGTCCTGACCGCCGTGGACATGACAGAGTATTGATCCACACCTGTCTGGCTCACTTCATTATGACGTCTCTGAAGGCATCAAGCTGATGGTAGGTATCACCCTGATGGTAGGTGGTCCTTATTCTGATGAGCACAAAGCAGCAAGCTCTTATGCTATGGCCACATATGATCCCCCCCCCCCCCCCACTTCTGGGCAGAGAGAAATCATATGCATATCATCACCTGATAGAAACCAACCCCCCACATGCTGGGCCAAATAAGATTTGAGAGAGGTGGGCAGCAGACACACAGAGAATGAGATTCCCTTTCACCATTCTGCTCAAGGTCATAGATCCTAACATGAGACTGAGAGAGGAGGTAGAAAATTGAGTCCTGGGGTGCTTTGCATAGTGCCAGCATATCACCACATGGAGTTAATTCTAGCATTTAAGAATATCTTTTTTCATAAAATATAACCCTTCAATTCAAACCAACTTCAACCCATGCTGAACAGAAGAAAGCAGTGGGCTGTTCAGTGCTGGAAGAAAAAGAGATATGTTTTATACATTGCCAACACAGTACCTTCCTGAAGAGTTTTCAAGGGTAATTTGCACTACAGGACACATTTTCTTTGCATTCTGCCTTTAAAACCTAACCTCCAGTAAGACGTAAGTCCTCTCTACATTCAAACTATTATGGAGAACTCCCTTCTGCTTCTTTGATCTCTCCATATAATCTCTCACTTTTTGCTCTTCAAGTCCAAAGCCACGAGGTGTGTGTGGTGGTGAGAAACTCAGGGTTGATGAAAGGATTGGCTGGGGCTCAGAATACATGGCTTTTTTAAATGGAACGCCATCCAGCACCATTCTTGAATCATTCTCCTATCATTTTTTGAGTACTTACTTATGAGCCAAATTCTTTACTAGAAACAGGGTACAAGAGTTATAACCTAACAAGCGACCTGGTAAGTTTTGTTATAGAAGAAAGCACAGAGTACGTGGTTTTCTCTGTAGTGTATAATGTGTGCCATGGGCTACATTAGCATTTCGTTCCCATCCTGCAGTTAAATCACTTTAATCTTCAGTACACGAAAGCATTAGTAATATTATTCCAATGTTGCTTCAGTAGCAAAAAGAAACAAAAACTCTTGGATTCTTTACATGCTCCCTTGTTACGGGCTGAATGTTTGTGCTCCCCTCCGAATTTATACATGGAAGTCCTAATCTCCAGTCCTGCTGCCCCTGTTTTGCCATCTTGGTTTTTTTTTTTTTTTTTTTTAACTTTTCACCTCTAAAAAAATAAAAATAGGAGATTCGGTACTCTCCAGGTCAAAAAGCATTGACAGCTTGTCTTCGTTTACTAAAATCCTTTTATGAATTGCTCTGTCCAGCTCTCTATAACATATTCTCAACCTCCCTTACTTGCCTTCTTGCTGAGGGCTCCCTTGGCTTCACACTGGACACTTGGAGCTCTCTGAGCATCACCGTGCTCCGGTCTTCCTACCTCCATACCCAAGCTCTCTCTATCCTCCCACATATATTCACCATAATCCTATATTCACTATCAAGGCTCATCTCAATAGCCATGAACCTGTCTCTGATCTCACCAATCATATGTCACTTTTCTATCCTTTGAATTTGATTTGAACATCCCTTTTGGAATTTCTCTAACTTCACTTTCCATTTAGTTATGCTTGCAGTGTCTTAGACCTCTGCTAGACTGTGGGTTCTTTAAAAAATGAGGGTGCTGCTTGGTAAATATGGCCTCTTCAGAAAAACATCACACTGACAGAAGGTACTCTGCAATCAGTAGGCAGTAAAAGAGTTCCAGAATGAGGTTATGCTTTTCTGAATCATTTAAAGCAATTTCCAACCATACCTTTCCTTCTTATTTGGAGCATCGGTCATTCCCTGTATACATAATACTAGGTATCTAATTGTATGCTAGAAAACCTAAATTGGAAGAGATGAAGTTGAAATTTATAATATTCCACTTAGGGGTACCGGGGTGGCTCAGTCATTTAAGTGTTCGACTTTGGCTCAGGTCATGATCTCGCAGTTCATGGGCCCGAGCTCCATGTCAGACAGCTCAGAGCTTGGAGCCTGCTTCGGATTCTGTGTCTGCCTCTCTTTTTCTCTGCCCCTCCCCTGCTTGCACTGTGTCTCTCTTTGTCTCTCAAAAATAAATAAATGTTTAAAAACTTTTTTAAATTCCCTTTAAACATACAGAGTCCTGTATTCTGCTAAAACACTGAAAAATCTATGACCCTGGACATGCCCTCACAGTGACCATCGGAAAAAAGCAGACTTACAGCTGTCTCTTTGCGGGTGGCATGCCTGCTCTAGTCGTCCCCAGTCACTGTGTCACCCACCAGTTTCTGTGGCTGCTTGGATTTGCAGGCCTTGGTCTAACTCATGTGTGGCTTTTGCCATTTTGAAAGAATCTAGCATTGGATGTTGCACAGAACAAAAATGCTACACTTAAAGCCTTGCAAGTCATTTTTTAAAAATGCACTCCTCTGAATACTAACACTGAGAATCCTGAATGATTTCTTGATGTACTTCTTCTTTCTGAAAAGATGTCTCCAAGTACCTTTAGAAATTGTAAATCGACAGCACACAAAGGCAGCATGAAAGTCACTTCAATGAATATAAAAATAAAACAAAATTGTAACATGTGAAAATGTCAAACCCTCATTAAAATACTGGAAATGTCATTTAATAAAAGAAGCTTAGAGATTCACATTGTTAAACTGAGATATCGAGGAACCTTATGCACATATTTTTAACGCATAATCAAGAGAAAGAACTGAACTGGGAACTGTAAGGAAAATAATTTTGCCATATGTACCCCAAAATGTAGTAAATAAACAATGAGCAGAGATATGTTTTTACTCTTTGAATACAACATCAGGTCCCCAGAGCTGTGTGACAAGTCAACAGTGTGTATTGCACTGAGAAAAAGAACTCACTTTATTAAGCATCAACAACAAAATCCTCTACAAATGTCTTCTCTAATAGAAATCACCTTCACTGCTAATTTGAAATTTGGAGGAATGGGCTTTTATTAAACTACTTACAAATAGCTTTTTATACGTCAGAATATATAATCATAAACCAAGCTGAGATTATTGCATTAGCCTCAAATAGACTCAGTCAGAGAATCGCAATGGAGGTTTTTTAATGCCCTTCCTTCCAATTTTACCCATAATACCTTGCAATGCAACTTAATTTTGATATTGAGTCTTTCATAAAAGTTCTATCTTTACTAACTCAGATAACACTGTTACAAAATTTAAATGAAAAACGAAACATGGCAAGGAGAAAAAATTAACAGAGATAGATAGTCAAGGGACTCCAGATACATCTTTGAGTGAAAATAGAAAATATATGGAAAGTCAATAATGAAGTGAAACAGAAAAGCAGGCTCCTATGTTTAAGCTGCATAGCAAGTGAATTTCCACCAGCTGTGGCCTACTGGTTTGAATAAACAGAACAGAGATCATGAAAGAAGTGTGCCATAGCATGAGGGAGTAGCAGGAAAGTATTCAGAACAAAAATGGGCATCATAATTGGATTTCACAATGATCTTTGAGTGCATTTCGAACCAGACAGTGTGTATTAATGGCCGAGAGCATAGCTTTGGAGCTGGATTTCCTGGTGAGAGAGGGCAAGGTACTCTCTGTCCCTTTGCTTCCTTATCTGCCTTCTTACCTTATTGGAAATAACGGTGCCTCCGTCATGGAGTTCTTGTGTGGTTAAAGGATCTAATGCATGCAGCATACTTAGGATGGCTCTTGTTAATCTAGCATCCTTCATGTTGGCACCAAGGTAGATTGAGACATTGAAAAATCTAAATAGGTATTAAGCTTCAGAACAAGTGTGCTCAGCCTGTTGACTTATTCCCTCTGAAAAGGGACGTACAGGGGCACCTAGGTGGCCCAGTCTGTTAAGCATCCAACTTTGGCTTAGGTCATGATCTCATGGCTTGTGAGTTTGAGCCCTATGTCAGGCTCTGTGCTCACAGTCTGGAACCTGGAGCCTGCTTCGGATCCTGTGTGTGTGTGTGTGTGTGCGCGCGCGCGCCTCTTTCCTGCTCATGTTCTCTCTCTCTTTCAAAAGTAAACAAATATTTAAAAAAACAACAACCCAAGGAAACACTTTAAGTCATAAGTCATTGGCTCTAGAACTACTGGACCAGAACAAAATCAAAATATCAAGATGTTTTCCAAACAAAAAGTGGAACAGTTTCTTTAGGTAGGTTCAGTCCCTGGAAGAGAGATCACAAAAATGAGACAAATAACTATGCACACAAAGTCAAATGATGAATTTGTTATTAAAGACAAACTTTGAGTCTAGTTTTATTGTTCATCTTTTCCACATTTGGAGGTGTTGTGCTCAGCTTCCGTGATGTGGTTTTTCCATTCAGCCCTTGCCATAGCCATGCTTATTTGGGAATGTATTTACCCTTTGCTCACAGTGGATTTGGTGGCAGTGGGTCACAGGCGGTGCTGCAGAGTATCTGTGTTCCAAGGAAATGGTTCTGACTTGAAGGCCAAAGCAGTTCTCAGAAACCGTTTAAAGACCTTATATGGAGGTGAGGCCAGACTTGTCAAGCAGACATCAGTGGTCTCTGGTAACAAGAAACAAAGGAAGCAGCCAAATCTAACACCTACCCGGAGAGCACAGATCTCGACCTGCTATGAGTATAAGTGAGGGGAACAGACAAGAACTAAAGGGAAACAAAACAAGTATCCAAAGTTCTAGGAATCTCTCAAGAACCAGGCAGTCCAGAACAGAACCGGCACATATGAAGACGTCCATAGATGAATGAACCAATTAATGACTGAGTAAATGAATGAAAGAAGGGATCGTCGAAAAGCAAGCAGTAGGACAGATAGAGATGTGGGTGGGGAGATGGGTCCTTGGTAACACATGAAAGTGGCAAGGAGCCTCCTTTAAGATCAGAGGGGTGATCAAGGATGACTCGCCAGGGAAATGCCAGTGTTTGTACACAGTGCATCATGCTAGCTTCAGTAAGGAGTAATGAGGGGAAAAAACAAAATTGTCACCGATAACCTACATTTCCTAAACCTAAAGGGCTCCTTTCCTTTGCCAAGTGCCCTTTCCTTCACAGGTCTCTAAGCAGCCCTTTGCAACGCCACCTCCCGTGGTTCCCGCTAGGTCTCGTGGGAGCTGCACGACACTACTACACTGTTTGTTATTCTCCAGGGGCAAAATTCTCTGGGGTCTACCTTATTCCTTTCCATTCTTGGCCTTGTTTAGGACAAAGGAGGGAGAGAAGGAAAAGGAGGAAAAACAATAGTATTTTTTTTTTTTTACAGATTTAAGTAGAGCTTTATTGAGAGAACGAAACCAAGACTGTATAAAAGAGAGAATGCTGTTCCTTCATATCTCAGTCTTTGTCAGTATTCCTTACCCAGGATTTCCTAAGAATGAGGGTAGGGGATTGATGGTACTGCAGGATCTCTCCTTAGGACTGAGCCCCTCATTTCCCCAGCTGCTTCAGCTGCTGATGATTTTGATAGAAATTGCCTTTGGCCACAGGGCCGCACCCCCTACAATTGTCTGCCTCAGAGTCTGTTCCCAGAGAGCACCATCTAAGACATGGCATACAATGTTTAGGGACACAAGTCATAGAAATTCCAATAGGAGATAAAATAGACCTGCCATCTATGCTGCTTCGACCAGCCATTGAACAGATAGTGATGATGTCTGGGGATGGTTAGCCTTAAGGAAGGCTTCTAAGTAGCAGAATTACATTTGGAAAAAAATTGAGCTTCCTTCCCCATGAGAAAGATAACAAAAGAAAGGAAGCTATCACAACAAGAGCACAACTGCTACCTAGAAATAGTTTATGATTTCTCACATTGCTATGTAATTGGGATGTTCTCTCATTAAATATACAATAACATATAATCCCTTATTGAATCCAAACAATTTCAGTAATGTTGTAACCCTCAAAAACTCAGCTTGAGTAGTTTATGTAAAGCAGCAGATAGATGGATTTAGCAACTGGCTTGGGGTTTGGTAAAACTGTGCGGTGGTATTCGGATGATTGTGTCCAGGAATAATTGTTTCATTCATATTGAATACCAGGAAGGCCTTAGGAATTAAATAATTTATACTGAATTAAGTTAAATAATCTAGCCAACAAACCTAATGAATCATGAACTGCATTCTGATTGGTGGAAGGGAGACATTAGCCCCCAGAGAGCAGCTGTTTTCTCTACATAACCATCCAGGCATGCTACAGATAAATTTGCAAGTTGGCCAATATAGTTGCAAAAGATGAACTGACTGTACAAGATAGATACTGAATTCCCCAGAGTCTGAGCTGACCAGTGCTGACTTGGTGGTGAATACTAAAAAATTATTACAGAAACAATTTAAAGTTAACCCTCAAATTTATGAAATCAGTTCAAGTTATGCAGCTGGAGAAATTAACCGTGCTGTTCATTGTAAGATGGCTAATTACTTTTAGGGAAAAGTGTGCCTTTAAAGAAGTCTACTTAAAGCAGAAATGTTAGATCGGCTTCTGTCAAAATATTGAGCACCCATAATGGTAAAAGGAACAGTCCAGAATGACAGTAGGACAATTTCTATGAAATATATATGATTACCTTTTGTTTGCTGTAGCCATTTTGAATAGTAAACACAGAATACTATTTATCTCTGAGGATCTTGAATAACATCCCATAAAAGCTAAAGAATGAATGAAGAAGACAACTAGATGTTTGACATGTGTTCAATAAATACAGTTAATTTAGGAATTTACATGAGCTCTGTCTGCATGACGCCTAGGTGGGAATGTCATTATAAGTTGGACCTTACAGAGTGTATCCTCCTGAAGCTTTTGATTTCTCCAGGGAGGCTGCTTTCTTTAAGGAAAATGGCCACAGTATCAAAAGTCCTGCTGGATCTGTAGCTAAGAGGCCTAGGAGGATGGTTTCCTTGACAGCCATCACTAGAACCCATACAGAAGAGCTGTCTCTTCGGTTGCATTCTTTGTTTTTTCTAGATAGTTGAAGTCATGATTAAAACAACCAAACGTAAGATTTGCTAATTACCACATTTATTAAAGGAACCCCATAACTTGAACAAAATTTTAAGACATCAGAAGACCTGTCTGTCTTTCCCTCTAAGTGACTAGAAGTCACTAGATTTTCTAACACTGGTTAGAACATAACTTTGTAAGTTTTTTAGTTTTATGGTTTTTCCCAACCATTCTCACAGACTATATACACTTCAGGTGTTTAGGTCATCTCTTTTTACCTGTTGGTTATTTTTCTTTCCTTTATTTAACAGAAGGCTTTATTTACTACTCTACCACATATCCATAGAAAGGGTCTAATCAGCTTTCTAGATGTCTGGCCCAAACCTCTTGCTGTTTCATCTTTAAAAGTGTCTACATCTGGGGGGCGCCTGGATGGCTCAGTCATTTAACTGTCTGACTCCAGCTCAGGTCATGATCTCGCTGTTAGTGGGTTCGAGCCCCATGTCGGGCTCTGTGCTGACAGCTCCAAACCTGGAGCCTGCTTCAGATTCCGTGTCTCCCTCTCTCTCTGCCTCTTCCCCGCTCACACTCTGTGTCTCTCTCTCAAAAATAAATAAAACATAAAAAAGAAAAATTTTTTAAAAAGTGTCTACATCTGGGTTTTCAGCACGCATTCTTCTCATCTCATAGAATGGATGCATGTACCAGAAGCTGGGTATGACAGATAGATTTCCACAGGGAAATAATACTGAGGGTGTTTCTGAAAATCACACTGAAGAAATCAGAAAAGAGGGGCATATGGGTGACTCACTGGGTTAAGCGTCCAACTCTTGGTTTTGGCTCTGGTCATGTTGTCATGTTTTGTGAGTTCTAGGCCCACGGCAGACTCCAAACATCTGTGTGGAGCCTGCTTGGAATTCTTCCTCTCTGTCCCTCCTCCGCTCGTGATTTCTCTCTCAAAATAAATAAACTTAAAAAAAAAGAAATCAGAAAAGCATTTAACATTATTTACTTCGAAATGCTTTTTAATAAGTATTATAACATTACAAACTAAGATACTGCGTAGTACAGAACCAGAAACTGTTGTAACCGTGTTAGGAGGGCAGAGAGAGAGAAAACAAAACAACCAACCAAACAAAAACTTGATCTGACAGGAATGCAACAAGAAGAAAATATTTAGTAATAGTTGCCTTTTACAGCTCTCTCCTTGGTTTCTCATCCACACATTCTGGCATCTTTTTAAACGATGTTAGAAGGGGTGATGACCTTGTTGTTTGATACTAGTAATGGTTGTACAGTGGTTATGACAATCAGAAAGCAATGTTTATGTTCAGGTGGACCCCCCACGACTCACTAAGTATTTGACTTTGGGCAAGTTTTCTCAAGGCCTTTCATTCACCTGTCTTCATGATACCAACACGATGTGAGTTGCCTTATTTAATTATTGCTTTGCTTTATAATCCCTCTTGACTAAAATCCTTGATGGCAGAAATTGTGTCTTTTCTGTCTCCAACTCTCTTCCAAACACCTAGAATGCACATAGTAGTCATTAAAATATTTCATGAAGGAAGGAAGAAGTTAATAAACTTCCTTAAGCCTCAGCATCTTCATCTGTGAAAGGGGAGTAATACCACCTCCTACCTTAGAAGGATGAGCTAGCATACATAAATGAGATAACATACAGAGCAAAGGACAGTACATGACTATTATTAAGCAAATGGACAACATTTTCTTTCCTATCTTTCTCCCCATTGCGAACCAGGTTAGCCTCAGGGTATGTTTATAGTGGTGATCCTCAACCATCATAATCCTTCTTATAATAAATATTTTATAACGTCCTTTGTACTGTCCTAAACTGAAAGTCACAAATACACAAAACTACGTGTCAATATAATTTAAAAAATCTTGTTATATAAGGAAAAAATTTTAAAGTAATGTGTGAAAACTCCTCTGTTTTAACATTTAAATGTTTAGATTTGACTGTACTGAAAGACCAAAAAGCCCACAAATTTCCAATATGCTCCCTGAAGTCAGTAGCATGACCAAGGATAACTGCCAATCTGTCCTTTCCTGATGAAAAGTCACTGAAATAAAAACTAAACAAGGTGGAAGAAAGGACATGAGAACTGGAAAATGATATCAGAAAAAAAAATAAGATCCCCTAGGAAGGTGTCCCTGTCTACAGCTGGGCAAGTTATACTGAAGCCCAGGGAACAGCAGGAGAGCCCCTTAGTTTTCACATGCTGCCTGGGAAGTCTACACAATTATCTCTTGTCAAACCTAACACTACAAAATGCACTTGTGTACTCACCAGCACACAAAATGTTAGAGATACAAGGAAACCTACAGATCACTGGGTTCAACCTCTTTGTTTTAGCAGTGAGGAAACAGAGTCCAATGAGCATTAGTGAGAAGCCTTTCTTCCTGTTCACCAGATCACATCTCAGTATAATGAATGATGAATCCACTTGAATCAGGGATACAGTATGTCTTGCGTCAAGCTGCTGTAACAGAATGCCATGGATTGCATGGCATATAAACAATGTCTGGAGGCTTGAAGTCTGATATTATGATGTCAGATTACCATGACGAGGTTCTGTGAAGAACCCTCTTCTAAGTGTATCCTCCAATGGCAGAACAGGTGTCTTCTGTAGGGGCATTAATCCTGTTCGTGAGGGTTCCTGCCTAGGACCAGTGGTTAACAGCTGGAACCTAAAGAATATTGAAGGTTTGATCACCTCTTTGTTCATGTCTTACAGCAAACTGGAAACTTCTCTGACCACACACTTCTGTTAGTCTTCATGGAAGATGCTAAAGAAAACTACCTTCTCTTTAGTCTCGAGTAAACTGATTGAGTGTTTTCCCTGTGATTTGTGGCAGGTGGATCTCATTTTTCCAAGTTTGGTGTCAGTTTTTAAAATATCTTAGATAGGCCCTCTCAGTTACTGTATGCTGATGAATGTGCTGAATTTTCCCCTAAAACATCAGGTCAGTTAATTTGCCCCGCCTGCATCTGGGGTTTCCCCAGTATTGTAGTACCAGCGTCCGTGTTAGATCAGACAGAATGGAGATTGAATTACAGCTTCTCCATTTATTACTTGGATGACTATGGGAGAATATTTATCTCTGTAAGCCTCGGTTTTTTTTTTTCATCTTAAATGGGAGTTGTGATTTCTACTTATATGGTTATCAGAAAGATTTAAGTGATTTATTCATACTTAATAAATGTTTGCGAACATTTAAGGCTCTTCAAGCCTTTATCAATGAATATTTTTTAAGGCTTTATTGTCGGTTATATAGATATCTGAGGTTGGGAGCAAAGGGGTATGTTTGTGTAATGTGGTCATTTAGTGGTATTCCCCCTTCCTAACAGCTCTTGGTTTCCCTTTTGTAGGATTGCTTCCTTGATATTTCCACTTAGAATCTAGAATCTAAAGAGCCTAGATCCTGCCTCTCCCTGGCCCAGGCAGCTAGAGCCTGGGATGGTGACTTTTAACATGACCAAGCAGATATCCTCCTGGAAAAGATGAATTTTGAGCATGGGTGAAAGAAATGATTGAACTTATCTATTTCTTGTGGTAACACAATTCCTCCTGCTGCAACTAAAATTATGGGCTTCTCATTTATATCCTAGGAAAAGGTTTGAACCCGCACCATCAAAAACAAACAAATAAAAAATGTGTTTCCGGTTGGCTCCATTTCTGGGGCCTGAGAATGACCTGAAAGCAGTCCCCAGCTGTTGTTAGCCAGGTGTCTGCCCTGTTGTTCCCGGTCAATTCTACATGTCTGAAGCCAAAGCCAGAGGTCTTGCTTCAAGTCTGGGAAGCCTGTCTCCTGATTCCAACCCTCTGAGTTCTGCCATTTGCCATAGACCAGGTTGTAGTAGTGTCAGTCACTGTGGAGCCAAGATGACCTTTAAAGAACCAAAAATATATAGGTAATGGAAGTCAAAGGGCCAGGAACCACACTTGACCATTTTACCTCTGGTCATTTCTCCTCACTGCCTTTGTTTCTGTACAATGACACACAATGGCCTGGAGTACATGGAGTAGAATGGGAACCCAGACTAACAAGAAAAGTAGAGTAGGAAGTCCAGAATATTCCCCTCTGTCAGCGAGTGTGTGGCTTGTTCGCTTCAGCTTGTTTATTTTTTTATCATGTGCATGGGTATTTGAGGAATGCCTTCCACAGGAATGTAGTCCAATAAAGCATATAGTTAACAAAAATGACTGTAGTTCAATACACCCACAAATCTATATGGCAGAAATACTCAAGAATCCTCCCATCTCTGAAAAAAATTGCTCTTACAAAGTCTCCTCAAGAACAAAGTAAGTTTTCTGTACTTTCAGTGTGTTCTCCTTGAGTCTCTAGAGGGACCTCAGGAAGCCAGGCATGGATGTCTTTAAAATGTCATTAATATCTGGTGCTTGGGATGAGTAAGCAGTGGGTCCAAAAATCATTTGAGGGACTGTGTATTCTAAATGTTAATATTACTTGGGAAGATTACTTTGTGTAGGTCATAGAAAAGGGAACAAATCACAGTTTGCCTTTTGGAGAAAGGAGGATTAAAGAAGATATGTCTTGTATATCTGTAATTAATGGGGTTTACAAATGACTCAATCTGCTTCCCACCTGAGTCCAGGGCTTGGGGAGCAAAGTGATGAATGGCCAAAGAGATGATTTTAGCCAAAGGTAACTGTGCAGCACAACACAGAGGCCTATTATTACTTTTTTTGTAATCTGCAAAGAATTTAACATGTTTCTGGCCTTCAGTATGATTTCTTGGTGGATGGAAGAAGGAGGCCCTGAGCAATGAGCATATCCATTACTTTCTTATTAAAACTCTAGGCATCATTCCCTGGTGATGAAGTGCCTCTGCCATGATTAAGACTCCAGAATTATTAAACCACCCTGAGTCTCAAAGATGATTTAGAAATGTGCCTATGGAGAGTTGTCCTAATCAGGTGCTTTACAGAGGAAGAGCCATGCAGCCATATACCCACGTACCCAGCCTTGACCTCTTTGGAACAAGGATCATTGGCTCAGTAAATAAATGCTTTCCCTTTCTTACCAATTTGCTTTTCCTGAATGCTTTCCTTATATTTTTAACTTAGTTCCCACTTTTCATGAATGACAACCCCTCCCCGCCACATTCAGTGTGAAGACATGGTTCTGTAAGGCACTCATTGTGATCACCATTACCAAAAAGCACAACGACAATATTTCTTCTGGAGTCTTCCATTGTAGACATAATGTATGCACTTCCTACTCTCTGACTGCTCCCTTCTTCCCCACCTACCAGGTGCCTTTTCCATCTTCCAGCTCACCCATCACAGTTGTAGAGCTTACACCACAATTTTGCTTGGAACAGTTTTAACATTGACATTCTTATAACTATAAAACTTTTGGGCCTTGATTTCATTTCTTGCATAACTCCCTGACTTAAAGGAAGTTAATAACTCTGTGTGTGTGTTCATTTATTTCATATAAACACCACTGAATCAATCCCAAATTCTCCCCAGGAGTCTAAATCTGTCCCAGAATGTTCAAACAGAGGTAGCGCACAGTCTTTCAGTTTCACCGTCTTGCAGCCATCGCTCCTGGCACCTCCTGACCTGCTCTATTCCCCATTGTTGCCCTCTACGCCTGGTGCCTAACTTCCCCCCTGCAGTTTCCCCCCATGGCAACCATGGAGATTTCCTTTGCGTCCATTTTATGTTGATCTTCTGGTTGTCAGATCCCATCTCTGCTTTCTTGGCCACTCCCTCATTTTACTGTAATATCATGTTGAATGACTCCCTAGAAATTTGATACATAAGAGGAAAATTGAGGCCATGCAAAAACGTCTTTATTCTGCTTTCATCCTTGATCAGTGATTCTTCTGTGTAAATAATTCTAGGTTTGAAATCATTTCCCTCCAAATTTTGAAGGTATTTTTAAATTTTCTGTTAGTTCTAGTGTAACGATTAAGAATTGTGATACCAGTCTGATTGTTTCTTCACACCTCCTCCCACTCATCTCCCTTCTGGTAACCGTCTGTTCTCATTTTTGAAGAGTCTATGTTTTTGTTTGTTTGTTTGTTTGTTAATTAATTTCTTAAATTCCACATATGAATGGAATCATATGTTATTTGTCTTTTCTTAATTAACATTTCATTTAGCATTGTACTGTCTCATTCCATCCATGGTGTTGCAAATGGCAAGATCGAATTCTTTTTTATGACTAAGTAATATTCCATATGTTATACGGAATTATATATATAATATGTATAACGGATCTCTTTATTTTGGTATAGCCCTGGTAGTTTAATTTACACACACACACACACACACACACACGTGCATACCACATCTATTTTATCCATTCATCTATTAGTAGACACCTGAGTTGCTTCCATATCTTGGCTATTGTAAATAATGCAGCAGTAAACGTAAGAGTGAATGTATCTTTTCAAATTAGCATTTTCATTTTCTTTGGGTAAATAATAGTGTAATTACTGGATCACATGGTATTTTTAATTTTAATTTTTTGAGAAATGCCCCTACTGTTTTCCACAGTGGCTGCACCAGTTTGCATTCCCACCAACATTACTCTAGCACACCCCTTTTTTCCATATCCTCACTAATGCTTCTTATTTACCACGTCTTTTTTATCCAAGTGTGAACACTTGGATAAAAGATTTTCTGAGTGAGCCAGCAAGCCCCTGCTAGCCCTTACCATAAATTAGATTAATATTGTTTTGAGGGGAATGGCCCAGCAAGATGACACCCAACTTCAGACTCTATATAATAAAGCAAAGAGCAGTCATTATTCTAAATACTTTCAATGCTGAGTAAAATCGAAGGATTTCTTAATCAGGATCACCATTATTTTAAAAATGTCCTATCTCTTTATCACTGGGAAATTAACTTGAACTTAAAATCATATGCCTCGGTACAAAGTTTGTATAAACTTAATGGGTGTGCTTAAATGTCATAATTATGTTGTCTAACCTGCCTTAATTATCTAGCTAATGACCTTACCAATCCACTGATAAGGACTTTTCCTGAAGTCCCCAGGGCCTGTCTCTGCTAGGCCTACTCTGGTTTCTCTAATCTAAAGAGGTTCAAATGAAATTGTTTTTTCAACAATATGTCTCACACAGTTGAGTCATTCAACAAATGTCACAAGAAAGAATGTCTTGTGAGTCAAGACTGCAGAGGCGGTTGGGTGGTCACCACCAGGTAGGACTTTGCAAGCCAAAGAAAGGATGTTGGTCCTAATCCAAGAGGCGAAGTGTTTTCACGGGAGGTGGTGCCACATTACATATTATACCTTGCAAAGGCCCCTCTGGCTCACAGAGGGGAACGGATGGAAGAGCAAGCAAAGAGGGACTGGGTAGTGAGTGAGTGTTGTGGTTCAGGCAAGAGGTGATAGACGATGATGGGAGATGTGACCAGCATGACTGCACTGATGCAGGAGACGTAGTGCAAGATGCGTATAACACATCTACATTTTGTGTTATAATATTGGATGGGTGATGGCGCCATTGCTGGGGCATTCACGTGGAAATTTTGACTGCCATTTTGATGGAAGCGTGTAGAACTCCGAAAGTTATGTGTGGGCCATAGATAGACATCTGAGAAACTTGATATCATGGCAAGAAAAGACATCTGAGAAACTTGATATCATGGGTTAACCCACCGTGTCTCTAGACCTAATGAATACCTGCATCGGAATCCCTTGGAGCTGTCTGGTTAAAATGCAGAGTTTTAGAGCCATCTCAGAACTACAGAATCAGAGTCGGTGGGAGTAGAGCTCAAGGAATTTTTATTTTTTTTAACAAACGCTCCAACTGATTTCATAAGCACTCCGTATTTGAGATCCATTGTCCTAGAGACAGAGACACCCCTGAGGAGCTCTAGCAGTTACTGTCTCAGTGGAAGAGGCTGGACCTCCATGCATTTTATTCTCCTTACTTACTTAAAAAAATTAAAAATACAGCTCAGGTTTCCCTTTAGAGCTGACTTTCTATCTAGATTAATCTCGCAATTCACATAAAATTAACACTCCTGCTCCCCGAGGTCCACATGCAAGAAACTCAGCTCTGACTCACATAACTTGTGCTGATCACCCAGCTTGAGCCCTTGTCCTTTGTTTCATAGGTCCCGTTTCCTCCCTCTCCCAGGCCCTGACCTTTTGACTCATCCCTTTCCCTAGAAAGACAGCCTTTCCAGTGAGCAAAATGTCACATTACCTTTGCTGAACAGGACATTTCAAATACAATATTAGCAATAACAATTACCTCTAAGCCACTAATCCCTCTGAAGCTACTTTAAACCACCAAAGGACTTAAGGCAATTCCCTGAAAATATCTCCGGCTTAATAGATTATGGTGCCGGGCGATGAAATATATTGGCTCACGTAGCCTTAACTTGCATTATGTGGCATTTTTACCTATAAAAGAAAAGTCATGACACAAACTGCTTCAACTATTACTTGATGTAAAAAAACCAGATCCTGCAAATCATCATCATCATCATCATCATCATCATCATCCTGTAGCGCACATCACATGGCATCAATATTTCCTTAACCAGAGTCTTACTGCAAAGAGAAGCCACCAGAAAACAAAATAACTATTCAGGTACTCATTTCCCCAGGCGGGTTGGCAACTTGCTGTGGCCAGCATATACAAGAGCATTCTAGAAGAACGCTTTCCTCGGCAGTGCGCTAGGGGCATGGATTAGAGGGTTGATGTTAACTGTGAGCTCTCATCCTTCAGGCTGGCTTCCTTTGCCACAGCTGAATTTCTGGAAACATACCTGTACTACATACAGAAACATGCTTTCTGGAAAAAAATGTGTGGGAGACCCTACTTTTAAAATACCTTGGAGGTGTTTGTTTGTTTGTTTGTTTGTTGTTTAGAGATGAGTAAACCAATGTCGATTAAGTGAAGACATTTCCCCTCTGTTCTCTAGTCTAGACAGTCAGTGCCCAGGTCAGTACTCTTGCCCAGTCCTCCTAGGCGCCTTCTCCACTATGCTGCCCACTGTCCTAGGGAGATGTCCCTGATCCATTAAGTCAGGCACAAAATAGTGACGACTGATGAGCTCAGGCTTTGAAAACAAAGGCCAAAGGCTCTGCAAGTCCATTTCCAATTCTTGCAGAGGTGGTGCTTCCACAAGCTCTTGACGGTGGCTCACCTGATGTTCATTTTCTTTCTTCTTTTTTTTTTTTTAATATTTTTATTTATTTCTAGGAGAGAGAGAGAGACAGACACCGTGAGCAGGGGAGGGTCAGAGAGAGAGAGACACAGACTCCGAAATAGGCTCCAGGCTCTGAGCTGGCAGTCAGCACAGAGCCCGACGCGGGGCTCGAACCCACGAACCGCGAGATCATGACCTAAGCGAAAGTCGGACGCTTAACCGACTAAGCCACCCAGGCGCCCCTGATGTTCATTTTCTTAAGAGCACAGTATAGAAATAAGTATCTCTTGCCCTCCCTTCTCCAAGGAGAAACTGAAGTCAGCCCTTTGTGTCTTCATCACTCCCCCCATGTGGTATGAGACAGGGTAGATGGTTTAGCTACATTATGTCCTTACATGACAGATGGGCAGCATACATCTTTCCTTGTGTAAAAATGTCACTGCAGCTACAGATATAGTTGGAGGCTGAAAATGGAAAGTGATACAGATTAGCTTTAACCTAACAGGACAGGCAGGAACTCGAATAAAATACACAGACCCACCTTCTAGGATCAGTCGGTCTCCAATCCTCACTAGCAATTGACAGACAATAGGGGAAAATCAGAGCATCAAGAATCTGGAGTATTTCCAGGTGGTGGAAATGTAATTCACCATGATTTTTATCTGTCCTGAGGAAATGGGCTTGAATTCGAAAGGGAGTGCAACTTTTGTATCTGCCTGTGTGAAATGGATTGGAAAGACTACAAACAGTTAAAAAATTTGGTTCATAATAAACCAAAGGATATTCTTTGTCCCTTACTGATTGTCTAATGAAATTTAAAAATATAAATAGAGGCCCTAGAAATTTCTTTTCTCCACGCATGTAAAAATATAAGCATCAATGTTTCATATCCTCAGTGATATATTTTGAGTGGTAATAAAAGCGACGCATCAGTTTTATTCTAACACCAATAATTAAGGAAATAGAAAAGAAATATGTCAGAGAACCTAGCATTCTCTGGGAAAGTTTAACACCAGGTTCTGGATGGAGAAAAAAGGTGAGAGGTGTGAGGCCAGCACCCTTTTTTTTCTACTTTCCTTTCTAAACTGTCTTTTGGCCATTTTCATTGTTATTTATGAACAATAATAATTCACATTGATGATAACATAGTTCGGCACTCACATCCTAAAGACAAAGTTTACTTACTTTATGGAGATAATTTCTAGGGAAACTCCACCTTGGGGTGATATTTAATGCTTTTGCAGAGTTACTTCATTATTTTCACTCACATTTTATTGCTTCTAAAAGTAACTTAAAATGTGAAAAGAAATATTAAATTATTTGCTTTCTTTATTTAAAAATGTTTTACGTTTTTTTTTTTAATACTTGAGAGGTTAAGAAAGAGAGAGTGCGTGCACGAACAGGGGAGGGGCAGAGAGACAGATTCTGAAGCAGGCTCCAGGCTCTGAGCTGTCAGCACAGAGCCCGACGCAGGGCTCAAACTCAGGAGCAGTCAGATCATGTCCTGAGCTGAAGTCGGACGCTTCCCGGATTGAGCCGCCCAGGTGCCCCTTAAATTATTTGCTTCTAAAGAGAAAGTTGAAATATGAATATATGTATTATTAAACATTTAAAACAATAATCCGCACTTTGAAAATGGGCGAAAGACATAAACAAAGAGGAAGAAGTATATGCGGTAATTAAACAACATGAAAATGTTTGACCTTATGTTTTGAAGCAAAAGGCTACTTGTAGGGTGTAGAACACATCTTACCTGAGCAGTTGCAACACAGCGTGGGTGATGCTGATGTGGGCCGGGGAGCAGCAGTATCCCCAACCACTGCTGGAGAGGGCTCGTGGGTGGCATTCCACCAAAGAGCCTGACTCCTGACTAGAGTAAGATGGAGAGACTGGAGACATACTTCAGACTTTCAGTGAATAGGACTGTGTGATGGACCGACTGAGGCCTGTGAAGAAGGAGAGGTACTTATGGAGTAAGAGTCTGCAGGGACTCTCAGATTTATGATTGGGATCCCAGCAAGGAAGGCAAGAAAGGGGATACAATTCCTCATTTCCAAAGCATGTCGAGTATCCCAGTCAAGAAACCCACACACAACAAAGACAGCTTTTAGGGTTCCACAGTAACTTTCCACTTGAAATTTGTATCTGTCTTTTTTACGCACTTCATACGTCTGTTGACAACTGATGTGAACTTTCCCAACCTCCAATATGTTTTATGTTGTGTTCTTCCCCCCCTTTTTTAAAATTGTTTTAAGTTTCTTTATTCTGAGAGAGAGACAGACAAAGTGAGCAGGGTGGGGGCAGAGAGAGAGAAAGACAGAATCCCAAGCAGGCTCCACGCTGTTGGCATGGAGCCCTACACAGAGGTCGAACTCAAAAACAGTGACCTGAGCCAAAACCAAGAGTCAGACACTCAACCGACTGAGGCACCCAGGCACCCCATCCCCTTCGAGGTTGTTTTGGCAAGTGGGCTTCAGATGACTGCAGTAAAGGCAGCTCTCCCTCCCTTGTATGAATCCAGCCCCTCCCTAAACACTTGTACATGACTGTGGCAGGTTTACCACATGCGTTTATTCATAGAGCCAAGTAGGAACAGGGATGTGGAAACAGAAAAAAAAAAAAAAATCCCCTTTGTTTTGCTCCCATCAAATGAAACCAGTGGCTTAACCTTCTAAAAAGCAGTTTCCTCCTCAGTCCAGTAGTTACCTCTACACACCTTGTGAGAGAGAGCAGTGCAGCGGGGAGCCATCCTCTCTGTGCTTCGTTCTCTTCCAGGGTCACAGATGACGTTTGCCAGAGAGGTAGAGGCAGGGGTTTCCAACCATTTGGTGTGTCATATCTGTGCACTGTAAATTGTCGCAGTGGTCTGCCAAACCTCGATCCAGGTTTGCAGATGCCTTTTGTGACAACTCTCCATCTGAGTAGACAATTCAGACAGTTAACTGCCTGATGGAGTGTTTTGCTGAGAGGATTGTGTTGCACGATGCGAACAGTATGGTCGTACAGTAGACTTAAGTGGGAAGGCAAGCAGAAAGGCACGTCAGCACCCAAGTGAAGACCATGTCCTGAAATATGTAAAATCTTGGTTCTGTGCTTGGAGGTATATATATAATCATCAGGCCACTTG
Organism: Crocuta crocuta; assembly: GCF_008692635.1. Taxonomy (NCBI): domain Eukaryota; kingdom Metazoa; phylum Chordata; class Mammalia; order Carnivora; family Hyaenidae; genus Crocuta; species Crocuta crocuta. The sequence continues at coordinate 204,902 of NW_027551575.1, read as the reverse complement.
TACAAGCAGTGACATTCTGCTCGGGAAAATTTTCATATTAAAAGTATAAAACTTTGGTACCTTCAGAGGCTTATGTAGTAGTAATGATGAAAGTGCCATCATTATCAGCTCAATCAGTTTTTCTTTCGGTCTTTAATCTCTTCAGCTGTGTTCCCCCAAATTCCAACATTTCCAAGAGTAACCTAAACAAAGAGATTGGGAATCAGTGCAGTAAGTCACCACCTCTGATTGAACTGCCTGATGCATTGAAGCCGCCCTCCCCCTAGGGCCAGTCTGACTCTGAGCCAGGTTTCTCCACAGTCCCCTGGGGAAAGTGGGGAGAGACGCTTCCCTGCTGCATGGGTGCCTGGAGCGCGGATTCCCTAGACGCTGCGTCATTGCCTTCAGGGAACAAGCGTCTTTCTTGAGTTGTACCTTGCCCTGGAGAGGAGAAGCAGGCTCTGGATGAAGCTCCAGTTCTGTCATCTGCTCACTTCCCCACCTTAGGGGGACACTGGGTCACACAGTGTCTTTTTCCTGCTTTGTCTTCTTTCATATTCTTGGGACCCATTGTCAGTCTTGTCTGCAGATAAATCCTCCTTTGCACCTTCAGAATGTGTCTCTTCCGCTTTACAATGTATTTTATGTATTTATCTTTTGATATATTTGAGCTTATGTGTGATAAACATTAAATGGGTGTCATTATAACACAGAGGCTCTGGGAATTGCAGTGGTCCCATCAGCTACTTGAATGTCATGACCAAATATTGAAAGGGCAGACGACAGTTAGGTTCTGTCTGGATTTTTTTGTGCAAGTATTTTATTTTATCCAGTTAATACATGCATATATATTTAAAAAATAAAATGCTCCCAAAAGGCTTATGACAAACAGCAATTTTCTACCCTATCCCATCCCACCTTGTGTTGAATTCCTCTAAAGAAAACTCCTTCACTCCCCGTGCTTGTCTCCTCTGCATTTCCAGAAATATGTGTACACTACTTTTATCCATGTTAGTTGTCATCTAGTAGTTTCTTCTCACAGTAGACAAGGGTTAACCCTCATCACTCACCACCTCTCCTCTCTCCCATCCTCCCAAAATAGCTACCTGCCGCTCTGGAATAAATCACTTACCAGTGTTGATGCAATTCTGCCTGAGTATATATTGTTAACTACACAGGCAAGTATATGATGACTGCATTTACCTTCCTGATCAAGTTTTTGTTCTCCTTGAAGATTCTTCGTCTCACTAGTTTCCTAGCACCATCTGGAAACTCCATATTATCATTACTGAATCCTGCTCCTGGACTGCTGCATCTTCCTGGTTCATTTGGAGTTAGTCACTCGTGAGAGCAGTGCTTTTCAGTAGAATTTTGTGTGATGACAGAAATTTCGTATCTCTACTGTCCAGTGTAGTAGCCACTAGCCACGGGTAACTATTGAGCCCTTGAAATGAAGCTAGTGTCACAGAAACACTGGAGTTTTCAGGGGGGTTTTGTTTGGTTTTTTAAAATATTTTAATTTATTTTTGAGAGAGAGAGAGAGAGCAGGTGAGGGGCAGAGAGGGAGGGATACACAGACTCTAAAGCAGGCTCCAGGCTCAGAGCTGTCAGCACAGAGCCTGACTTGGGGCTTGAACTTAGGAACTGTGAGATCATGCCCTGAGCAGAAGTTAGACACCCAAACGACTGAGCCACTCCGGTGCCCCTGTGATTTTCATTTTTAAAAATTTAATTGGTGTGTTTTAATTCATTTACATATAATTTAATTATTACTACAATCATTGGATTAAAATATTTTATCTTGGTATTTGTTTTATCCCATTGCTCTTTCCTCCTCTATTTCTCCTTTTCTTACCTCTTTTAGGTGTATGGGTTATGTTTTAGTACTGATTTATATAACTGTTTCTGATTTTATTTCCTTAATGGTTGATTTCGAAATTACAATATGTATCTTTAAGTCCTCCAAGTCTCCCTTCAAACAGTTCTTCATGAAAAGTACAGGAGTCTTAACAAGAGCATGGGTTTATTTTTCCCTTTGTGCCCTTTGTGCTAATGCAGTTCTTATACTTCATTCCTTCCCCACACCCCGTCCTCAGAAGGCATCTTAATTGTTTTTGCTTTAACTGTCAATAGTCTTTTAAAGCAATTTAAACTTTTATAAAAACAATATAATACCCATATACATACATACATATATACCTTTAAAGGCACTAAAAAATAAAAGCCTTTGTAAATATTCCTAAGTAATTCCTTTCTGGTGTGGGGTTCCATCTCTGAGCCCATTCTGTTTTCTAAGTCCTGTGTGTGTGTGGTGGAGGTGTAGATGGTGGACTCCTAGCTGTGGCATTTTTTGTATGGAATGGGAGATAGATTTTGAACATTGACCTCTCCTTATACTAAAGTTGGACCAATCTTTCTATTTTTTTTAAAATTTTTTAATGTTTATATATTTTTGAGAGAGAGACAGAGCATGAATGGGGGACGGCCAGAGAGAGTAGGAGACAGAATTCGAAGCAGACTCCAGGCTCTGAGCTGTTAGCACAGAGTCCAATGCAGGGCTTGAACTCATGAACCGAATCTCAAGATCATGACCTGAGCCGAAGTCGGACACTTAACCTACAGACACACCCACACGCCCC
>NW_027551575.1:38399-202207 GCF_008692635.1 Crocuta crocuta | reverse complement strand
CCCCCTTCACCCACTGATGTGCCAGAACCAATTCCTGCCAACCAAAGAGCCAATCATGCACATTTCTTCTCAGTGAATCCCACATTCAGTGATGGCATGGTGATAGCTTGAAATTGGCCATGAAGGTGTACTTCTACCACAAAAACCAATCAATGCTGTAAATTGGGGTTTGCTTTCTCTTTTCTTCCTTCCTTCCTTCCTTCCTTCCTTCCTTCCTTCCTTCCTTCCATTCTGTCATTCTTTTTCAGGGAGCTGTTTGTAATACATTGAGCACACCACTGCCTATATCTTATTGTCACCATCTACTGTGCCTGACACTGCCATGATGTAGGGAAGGAGGCTGATTCTTTCTGGTTCATATCCCCATAAACTCCCTGGACTCTTACTTCCCTTGCCCTGCCATATCTGGCACCTTCTTTGTATGCTGGGGACATCCTTCTTTTTGTCCATGTGGGCTTATACACTTTGTTACTATTTGGCAGCAGCTTGTATAACTAATTTGGTCATCTTTGTCTAAAAAGTCCTAGCTTTGTCTTTAAAAGTAGAAACAACAAAGAAATACGCAACTTCAGGAACTCAAGAAGGCTTAGTAATGAATCAGGCCTGATACCCAAAAGTTTTAGTAAGCTCCACATTCATCCAGTTTACCTTTTAATCTTAAGAGGGAAAAAATGAGGATAATGAGCAGCTATTTTGCATCTCTAATGAGGGGAGAATGAAGAAAATTAGTCTTTACTACCAAATGAATCATTTAGATGTCAGTAATTCAATTCAAGTTAACATCTATTGAGTGATTACTATGTGCTACCCAGCATGCTAGGTGCTGGGGAGACAGGAAGGAACAAGGCAGATATAGCCCAGCCATTGCAGAGCTTAAAGTAGAGCTGGAGAGACAAGTAATTTCAAACACCTCTACAAATATCTGCTAGAAGAGAAAAAGTACTGTCCACCCTAGGAGCACATGACAGGTTTAGGGTAATCTCGGGGGTCAAGAAAGGCTTCCCAGAGAAAACGAGGCTCTACCTGAGACTTGAAGGCTGAGGGACAGCATTCCCTTGTGGCTGCAAATAACAGAGACCTCACAGCTTGTTTAAACAAAGATGTACTTTGCTAAAGAACATTAGGTGGCCTTCACAACCTCCAGAAAGATCAGAGAACCAGCTTGGGAGCTATGAAGCCATAAATCATGCCCAAATCAAGCCATCAGACTCTTCTTAAAAGGCTTCTCCTGCCACTGGCACAGGCAGAGCCTCTCTGCTGGAGCCACTGAGGAGTTGCAGTAAAGCTAGCACTGTGCTATTGCCAATGCTGCCTCTAAAAGAGGAATGTCTCTCTTCTCTCCTTGCCAGAAGGTCCATCCTGTTTTCCTGTTACCTTTTTATAAACTTAAATCTCAAAAAAGGTGTGTTGTGCCAGGACTGAGTAACATGAGTGTGTGCTAGCCCCAGGCTGAGAAGCCTGAGAAATTGAGTTTGTCCCATCTATTTTGAGTTGTGGGAATCAAAAGATGGGAACCCCTAAAACACAGAATCCTTAAAAGGCACTTAATGGCCCAAAAGTATGAAAAATGCCTTTCCCAGAATGCCATTGTTGCTGGATTTCTAGTGATATTGTTTGGATTTGATGTGTATATAGCTGTTATTTCAATGTGACTATACCTGAGATTTTACATAGAATCACAGCTCTTAAAACTGAGAGTGCTTTCTAGAGATCACCTGGCTGAGCCCCCACCTTTTAGAAAGGAAATTGTTATCCCCACTACAACAGCAGAGACAGGTAGGTCCTTGGAGGTCAAACAACCGGTAAGTGACAGAGCCAAGCCCAGAATTCTTATCTTCTGGGTGTTCACTTCCTTCTACCACCCCTTGGATGAGGGACAGCAGATGAATATATAACATGTGTGGGAATGGCTGGAGGTAGCAAAGAACAAGACCAGTAGCTTAAGTTAGGAAGGTCACGATGGAGATGAATCAAGGTGGGCACATGGTAGAGATGTATAGGTTGTAAGATGGACAGGGCTTTGCAACAGATTAGATATAGCAAGCGGTGGAGAAGAAAGAGTTAAGGTTGGTCCCCAGTTTGAGGCTGATTAAACCAAGTGATGATGCTTTTTCCTATAATAGATAAAAGAGTCTAAAGTGGGAGTGGAAGGTAGGCAGAGGAGGTGAGGAATGGGGAATATGATGTGCTCACTTTGTGATATGTCCAATATGAGGGGCCCACGTTATAGCTTCATGGAAGTGTTGAGGCACGGCAACGTAACTTTTAACTTTTGACGTCTTCACGGTGATTGAAGTAGGGACATGGACAAAACCACCCAGGGAGAGAGTGGAGGTGGTGATAAGAGGAGGGACTAGGCATAACCGCAAGGACCAGCAGGGCCTGAAGGACTGGCAGAGGAAAACAATGTGTGTAAGGAGTCAAAAAGAGAGTGACCCTAGGGAAGGTAGAAATCAAATAGGGGGCACCTGGGTGGCTTAGTCGGTTGAGCTTCCGACTTTGGCTCAGGTCATGCTCTCGCGGTTCGTGGGTTCGAGCCCCGCGTCGGGCTCTGTGCTGACTGCCAGCTCAGAGCCTGGAGCCTGTTTCGGAGTCTGTGACTCCCTCTCTCTCTGACCCTCCCCTGCTCACGCTGTCTCTCTCTCTCTCTCTCTCTCTCCTAGAAATAAATAAAAAAAAAGAAAAAAAGAAATAAAAAAGAAATCAAATAGGGAAGGACACAGAAAGAACACAGCTCCACCCCCTTTCCCTGAGATGTTTGTTTAACTCATCTTCAGGATTAGAGGGGGCATTATGCTTCCTCTTAAGAGTGATTGCTTATAAGGTAGGAGCTAGTGTTCTCTTCAGGTCTTGATAGCTTTATTTATAAGTAAAATACTGACATCTGGGGTCAGTAGCCATGTAGTGGTATTTTTGGCTTTGCTTTCAATTTCAGTTAGCTCATTGGTTTTCTCGCCCTGTGTTTCCAGACCAGAAAATGAAGGTCCCATGAATAGCATCTGATAGACAAAACAAAAAAGAGAGATACATAGGATATGTGTGACTCTGGGGGTTGGAGGGGTTGGAATTAAATTTTAAAAATTACTGTACATTTTGAAAGATTGGGAAGCCTAGAAAATCAGGATGAGTGGCTTGATTCCCATTTCTACCCATGGCTTACATAAATACAGAGAAGTTGCCCAACCCCTATGTAGCTCAGCAGCTCACTTTGCAAGATGAAAATAATATAACCATGTTCTCGGTTTAATGAGTGAACATCTATCAATGTAAGCTTCTTACAGCCAAATGGAAGAATATAAAAACAAAATTTTGATTGTTTTCCTTGGAGCTGGGGTCTTTATTGCAGACTTGTATAAAATACACAAGTAATAATCTCATGTTGTTAGGTTATGTGAACCAGAGACTGGACATTGAGGGTCAAAATGAGCTGTTTCCCATCTGTCAGACACATTGAAGTTCTATTCTATTAGAACATGGTCTGTAGGCTAGGAATATAAAGACCCTGACCTGTTTAAGCAGTTATCACATGGTGCACAGAATGTGATGTAGCTTCCATTCTAACTGGATAATTACATGAAATGTAACATCTCTCACTGTTCACATGATGGAAGAGATCTGCTAGAGTTTTCCAAGGCATAATTTCCAAATAACACAAACATTAGAGTTGCATGCTTTACTGCACTTTAGGGGACCGTTTTCTAGACTGAGTATTTACCAAGAAGCGTTGGAAACTGTCTGGTCTTGCAGATCCCAGAAGAGTTTACTGCATTCTTTCTTGACTTCCTCACCCCAGAACACTATTGCATTTCATATTGATTAATATTAGCAATATCTTATTAATACAATTTTGTTTTACATTATGCCTTTATCCGAAGGGTCATACACACTATATCAGCAAGCCTCATAACAGCTGGAAGAAAGAGAAACTATATTCTTGATTTATTTGAATAAAGAAAACGAGGCAGTGGGAAGACAAGTTCCTTATATGTGTCCTTTGTATATGGATAAGCATAATTGTGCTGACTTCTTTATAAAGGAGAAGAAATTTTATAGTGAGAGAAGGTGCTAAAATGGGAGTCGGGAGACTCAGCCTCTCCCTCTGGTTTAGACACTAGTCGTCCAACTTCCTGGGGACACCAAGGACCCTCCTGTGAGTGGTGCAGGAAGGTGAAAATGTTGATGCCCCTTCACACCTCAACTCTTGAAATACTTGTACAAAATTTAAGGCGAAGTTGGAGAACTAGGTATGGGAAGAGGGGGAAGGAAAATGTAGACACCATAATTATAAAAATATGGGAGGCAGTCTGTGCAGTTTCTGAGTTCCATTCTCCTCAAAGGCAATTTTGTTGGCCCTGTTTGATATCACAAGGGCTCCTTTAGGTTGCCACACCTCACACCCATGTAGCTCATCTTCATATTCCTTCCAATTCCATAAATCCTGCAAAGGCCTGGTAAACATCATCCACTGCACCGTCTTACACCTCCAAGGGTGTATGCCGCACTCTCTGTACACTGCCACCCCAGGAAATGCCTATGTTGCACTGCTTCCCCATCCAGCTCTACCGAAACAGGTGATTTGACTGCACTGAGTCTTGTTCTCAGAGATTTCAAACTGGTATTAACAGTGAAACTCTTGTTTAAACAAAATCTACAGGAAAGCACCTGTGAAACACATAAATGTTGGAGGAGAGAGGCAGTTGTTGAAAGCCTGGCTCCCAGGCTCCCTTCCTGTTGTTGCTCTTATACTGTGGGAGGAGGGTAACAAAATCTCACATAGTCTGGGAAGCATAGTTAGAAGACGCTGAGTTGGGCTGTAGGGTGAATCTAGTGCTCACATTTTATAATTCTGCATGACTCTGTTAAGGGACTTCGGGTAAATAAGAGACAATGCAGGAAATAAATGGAGAGTTACATGGTATCACATACTTTTCCCACCCTTTAGTCAGTTTGTCTTTGGGTGGTGATTGCCTGTCACCATTGGATTGATCTCCAGTGGGGGAGGGGAGAGCAGTGGGGAGTCCCTTCTCAAAGCATGGAAAGGAGAGAAACCCTAAGAGAAATCACTCAAACCTGTAGGGTTGACCACAGGATAACCCCCTCCATTACACTGAGGACTGTTGAGCATCTCCCTCTGAAACCTCAGGGCTTCAGAGCACCTGAAGCTGCTAGAATCTTAAAGAGAGAGAGAGAGAGAGAGAGGATAAATGGCAGCATTCTCAGGACTCACTCTGGCAGAAAGTTACATGAGTTTCTCCTGAGAGACCTGGACACTGCAAAAGATGCCTGGGCTTGAGCCTTTTTTGTTTTTTAAGTTTATTTATTTTTGAGAAAAAGAGAATGTGAGCAGGGAAAGAGAAGAAAGAGAGGGAGACCAAGAATCCAAAGCTATCAGCACAGAGCCCAGCATGGAGCTCAAACCCATGAACCGTGAGATCATGACCTGAACTTCAGAAGACAGACACTCAACCTACTGAGCCACCCAGGTGCCCCTGGGCTCCAGCCTTTTGATTGGTATCCCTCCAAGTATTCTATACATGAAAAAAGTGGGCTGCACCGCATGGTATATAGTCTCCAACACTACCATCAAGATTTCCTTTCCTCTTGAACCTGAGCTGGCCTATGACTTGCCCGAACCAAGAGATTGTGTTGGTAATACTATTGTTAATAACCCTGGGAGCGCCTGCTTTCGATGTCTTGAAATGGCTTGAAAAATCTCAAGTTACATTGGTGAAGAGTGAGGGGCCACATGGAGAGAGGTTCTGGAGGACAAGATGCCATCTTGGACAGTTGGCCTCAGCTAAGCTCCTAGCAGAGGGCAACTTTTTGAGTGACATCAGCCTACACCAGCAGGAAACCACCACCTGAGCCCAGGCAACCTACAGAATTATAGGAAATGACAAATCATTATTGCTTTACACTAATATGTGTTGGGGTGCTTTGTTTCACAGCAATCAATCTCTGCGATCAAGGGGCCCAGCTGGCTAGAGGACAGGAGAGAGCCTATGCTAGACCTCCCCTAGTGGGGGACTGTGCAAGGGGAGGGCCCTGTAGAACACACTGTGTGACTTATATTCATGAGAATATCTGTTTCCTAAGAGGAATATGTTCTGTCATCAGGATTGCAATTATATCTGAGCATTATGTTAAAGAAACAGGATAACAGTAATGAGAGCAAACACTTAAATAGCATCTCTTACATTCCAGGCACTGCTCTAAGTGCTTTACATTATTATTATTATTTTTTTTACTTAATCTTCTACAGCATAAAAAGGCTTCACTCTACAAGTATCAGATAGAATCAGTAACTGAATTATATAGAATATTGTATTAATTTCCTGCAGTTTCTATAACAAAGTACCATAGCCATGATGACTTAAACAACACACATGTATTCTGTTACTTGGGGAGGCCCAAATCTGAAATCAGTTTTACTGGGGCAAAGTCAATGTGTCAGCAGGTCCAGACGCCCTCTGAAGGCTCTGGGGAAGAATCGTTGCCTAAGTTCTCCAGCTTCTAATGCTGCATTCCTTGCTTTCCTTGGTTCATGGCTCCTACCTCCATCTGAAAAATGTAATCTCTTGATTCAGTGTCATAGTAGCTTGTTCTGCATCAAATCTCCCTCAGCCTCCCTTTTATAAAAATACTTGTAGTTCTATCTAGGGCCACTCAGATAAGCCAGGCTAATATCCCCATCTCAAGAAGCTGAATCACCTCCGCAGTCCCATATAAAGTGACATTCCTGGGTACCAGGGCTTAGGATGTGGACATCACTGGGAGACATTATTCTGTTTATCTTAAATATTAATTATCACTATAATTCACGTTAATAAATACAAGGAAAAAATAATTGCATAAATTCTTTTAAAGAGCAGAAAGGTCAGCATCCATTCTTGATTTTTTTAAAGTGACTAATAAAATGGGATAAATTGTTGCGATTTGTCACTGTCAAACCAAGGGCCAACATCCTCTTGAATGGGAAACCCAAGGGCATTGCCAGTCCCCAGTGTCACCAATGAAGTGTTTTGCACCATCAAAACTATTTATTTTGTTGGAAGGGACTGGTGAACATAGACAAACGGGTAAATATATAAAAGTTAGAAAAGAAGGGGGAAGTTAAGCGTCTGACTTTCGCTTAGGTCATGATCTCGCGGTTCGTGGGTTCGAGCCCCGCATCAGGCTCTGTGCTGACTGCCAGCGCAGAGCCTGGAGTCTGTTTCAGTCTGTGACTCCCTCTCTCTCTGCCCCTCCCCTGCTCACGCTCTCTCTCTCTCTCTCTCTCCTAGAAATAAATAAAAAATTTTTTAAAAATTAAAAAAAAAAAAAGAAAAGAAAAGAAGGGGGAAAACTGTCACTATTACAAATATATGATTCTCTACCCAGAAAATCCAAAGGAAGCAACTGAAAAATTATTTTAAGAAATAGGAAATATCAGGAGGTGTAAAACTAATAGAGAGAAATAATAGTCCCTAAATGTACAAATAATATCAATTAGAAGAAATAAAGGAAAACATCCTGTTAGCATAGCAACACACAAGAAATGTATAAGATCTATGTAAAAATACTTATACATTAAGAGGCACAAAAGAAAACTATGTTCTTTTAAAGAATGGTATCACATCATAATGATGTCACTTCTCCCTAAGGTATCATATGAATACAGTGCAATTTCTGTGAAATTACTAATAGAGTGGTTCTTGCAAGTTAGACACGGTGATGTTAAAGTTCAAATGGAAAAGCAAACAAGCAAAAGTATTCAGGGATTTTTTATATTTATTAGATTTATTGAACAGATTATAAAAATAGAATAATAAAAGGACTTGCCCAGAAGTATCAACTGAACAGATTTTGATAAAAGTGGCATTTCAACTCTGTGGTAAAAAGATGGATTGCTCAATAAATGGTGTGGGCACAACTGAGCAGACATCTGGAGAAATAAAATAAAATTGGATCCACACCTCACACATTAAGGATAAATTCCAGATGGAACGAATATTTGGATGTTAAAAAATAAAGCCATAGAAGTACTAGAAGAAAATATGGAGGGGTTTTTTTTCATGTCTTCATGGGACAGGCTTTTAAAGGTATGGCAAAATTCAGACACCTTCAAGAAGAGACGGTTCAATTCAACCACAGCAATTGAAAAAAAAATGGCATTACAGCATACAACCAGCGAAATTATTTGACAAGCAACTAATGAGGAAAACTCTTCATGGGTTATACCTAGTTTTCCTAACACGTGAAGAATTACTATAAATAATACATAAAAGATAACAATCAAATAGATAAAAGAGGAAAGGGTATGAATAGTCAAGTCACAGAAGAGAAAACACATGTGGCTTTTAAACATAAAAACATCCTTATAATAGGAGAAAAACTTAAACTACACTGAGTTTATTTTCATTTATCAGTGAGGTAAAGATCAAATAGTTTACTGGCATACAATATTAGTGCAAGTGTGAAAATTAGGCATGCCCATACGTTGCTCATTGGAGTGTAACTTGGTATAAGCTCTACAGAGAACAATCTGGTAGAGAATCTGTCAAAACAACTCATAGACGTACTCTTTAGTCCAGCATATCACCTCCATCAGTTTGCCCCACACATACATGTGCAAAATGATGTATAAAAAATGTATTAAAATTGCTTATAATAGCAAAAAGATTGGGAATTACCTATCAGTAAGTAAATGATTAAGTAAAATATGGAATACTAATACAATGCAACCCTGTACAACTATAAACAAGAATAAAGAATATTCTTATGTACTGGTTTGAGATATAAAAATGTATTGTTAAGAAAGGAAACAAATCAAGGTACCCAATAGTGCATATGGTAAGCTACCATTTCAGTGTTCAAAGGGCATTTTAAAAGATTAATCCATTTATATATTTGGATATATTTATTGTGTCTCTAGAAGGATACAAGAAACTGTTAATTTTGGTTGTCTCTGGGGAAATGACATGGATGCCTGGGGACAAGAATAGAAGGTAGAATTTATAACTTTTGAATTTTAAAAACATTTCCTGTTCTTAAAATGTGTTTTCAGCATTGATTTTTTTTAATGTTAACTTATTTTTGAGAGAGAGAGAGAGAGAGCGTGCAAGCAGGGGAGGGGCAGAGAAAGAGGGAGACACAGAGTCTGAACCTAGCTCCAGGCTCTGAGCGGTCAGCACAGAGACTCACCACTCAGACTCACCAATGGTGAGATCATGACCTGAGCCAAAGTCAGATGCTTAACTGACTGAGCCACCCAGGTGCCCCATTAAGCATCAGGCAACTGTGAACATGAATCACAGTTAAATAAGATCCCCAAGTTAAAGTACAATTTACGTCAATATAGAAGTTGAATTAGGAACATTTCTCATAAATTTTCCAGTTTTCTTTTTGTGTAAGTTTATTTATTTTTGAGAGAGACAGAGACAGCATGAGCAGGGGAGAGGCAGAGAGAAAGGGAGATAGAGAATCCCAAGCAGGCTCCCCACTGTCAGCACACAGCCCCTTGTGGGGCTGGAATTGACAAAACCGTGAGATCATGACCTGAGCAGAAACCAAGAGTCAGACGCGTAACCAACTGAGCCACCCAGGCACCCCTAATTTTCCACTTTCCAATCATGGCTTCATCTTATCAGGGTTTATCTCTGGGCATGAGAAAATGCATTCTTGTACTTCATCCTAACCCTTCTGGGCTTATTTTCAACTAGTCTACAGAGCAGATTCTTTGCCATCTGCATGGGAGACCTCTGTATGGTTTTCCATTTGCCTCTCATTCCTTCTACTTCCCTCACTCTTCCTTTCTCCATATTGATATTGAAAACTTCAAACTTATTCATAGTTCAAATAGTTTATTTTGGGGCTTTAAACTCCTGCACCTTCCTTCATAGCTCTCAAATATCTCATGTCTAGGTCTGCTCCCTCCTTTCCCTAGAAAAGGGTTTGAGTTGCTTTTACTATGCCTCCCAGAACCTACATTTCCTGCAGCTGCCAGGGCAAGAGGAAGCAGACTCTTTTTAATTACCTGCCTGTCTTCCTATGACTAGCTGAAGACTTGACTAGAGAGAGATCCACTTCCAAGTTTACATAGTTGTTGGATGGATTCTTTCCTCATAGGTTGTTGGACTGAGGACCTCAGTTCCTCTCTGGCTCTTGGCCAGGGACTGCACTCAGTTTCTTGCCACATTAGTCCTCTCCAGCATGGCAGCTTGCTTCATCAAAGCATGCAAGATGAAGAGGCAGTAAAGGGATTCTGCCTTTCTGAAAGTCAGTCCTTGAAACTTAATCATGAAAGTGATACCATCAGTTTTGCTTTTGCAGTATCTTATTGGTTAGAAGAAAGTTTTCCCAGGGGGGCAGATTACAGTGTCAGTATCAGGAGGTGGGAATCAACTGGGGCCATCTTGGAAGTCAGCCAGCCACAAGTGGCAGTACACATTTACTCATTACTCACCTTAAGAAGCTTGAGGTGCCAAGATGGCAAGTATGAGGAATTGTCAGTGATGTGTCAGGAAACCTGTTTCAGTAAAGAATCCACAGTCATTCCTTTATTTGATGCAATCTCTACTCTTTCTTCATGGAGCCCTATCCCTCATTAACAGGTAGTAATATGGTGAACTCTGCTTCCTTTTCTTCTATTATCTCTCTCCTTTCTCTGATAGAGGCACTAAGAAACAGCAAAATCTCTTTAAAATTAAGGAGTCAAGGAAAATAGAGGAACAAAGGACCTGAATAATCTATTTTCTTGATCACCAGCCCTTGGATAATTACATTGACTAAAATGTGATTCCATTTGAGAGCCAAGCAGACCACCTCAGCACTGCTCAAAGAAAAAATACTGTAAGAAAATACATAAATAATAAGTCCTTTATTACATGCCTGGCTACAAATGACACAGACTGTTAAATTAGAAAGGCAGAATGAAAACTTTACATCAATCTTCATTCCAGCCCCAAATAATATGTTATAATCCAGAACTTTCTCTAAGCTTTTATCATTCAAGTAACATACCCATCAGAAAAAGAAAAATGTTTGAAGTCATTTCTGACCCTTTAATAATTTTAATCAAATGCGGTCTTCAGACAGAGGCAGCAAAAATCAAGAATGTGTTATATTTGTGTTTCAACCCATAGAATTTTTTAAATTTCCTTATACATAACACAATCTTCTCAAGAGTCCTTATTTTTCTCTAATATGAGTTATAGCAAGAGAAATTAGAGTTTTAGTTAATTCCTTTCCCCTACAAAGCACTGAACGTTCTCACAATTTCTTGTTTGGGACGTATAGTATTATCTATACTTTCTAGTTGGAAATGGAGACCTAGTGAGTGAAGGCCCTGGACCAGAGCCACACGGTGAGGGACAGAGCAAGAATTCCAACTTAGAGTTTAGGAATCAAGGCATCAAGGCATGGGCACAGAGGCTGGCTGGCTAACTTGAACAGCACAGATAAGTGCTGAGCAAAGGCAGTGCTTGCTTCCAACAGCACGAGGTGTGTGGCGGGGGAGGGGGGGACAAAACTGGATCTTCACAATTCTTGCTTCTCCCTTTGCAGCTTCTGGTGACTTCCTTCAGAACTTGAAAGGAGCTCAGACCTTTCCATACTAGCTCCTCCTTTTTCCGCAGGCATGAAGAGTGTCTGCTCACCCTCCCACACCACCCCCTATCCTGGCACCCCAACACTTAGCTCCATCATAGCAAGAGTGTGGCTCCACATTTTGTCCCATAGCCTCACCCCCAGAAGATCTATTATTATTCTAAAAAAGACAGTTGCCACTGGCCCATTGCATATCCTCTAGCAATCCACCCCACCTCCAGGCAAACCACACAAAAAGTGTACTCGAGAACAGTAGGCACTCTCACCTGCACATTCAGAAGAAATGGGGGGACAGTCTGTTTTCAAACACACAACTTGCACACCGCAGAGGATGTGATCTCATCTAAATGGCTCTCAATTTAACGTGTGACAGGATGGAAATTCAGAAGATTCTTTTCATTTCCCAAAGACATACTTATTCTTTTGGGACGCATTCATGGTTTGCTTTTCCATAATCATTTCTGACGTATTACTTATCAGACTCCAAGTTCCCTCAAAGAAAGGAATTAAATAGTCAGTCTCCATTAGAAATGCTCTGAACAACCAAACGATTGTAAGAGGCTTACTCTAGACAGTACAAAAGAGACATGTTGTAAAATCAGTTTCACAGTTTAGAAATATTACAAATGCTAATTATTAACATAAATGAATATATGAAGAAGGCAGTGATTACAAATCATTATCTATATGAAATAAAATAAAGGATGCAGAAACTTGCACAGAGATAGCATCTTTTGATAATAAGAAATGACCAATTCTATTCACATACAAACGTACACACGCATAGCCCCGAACACTCACAGACCTCAAGTGGATTGAACAAAAACTCTTTGTAGGAGCTCTGCAACATTCTTCTGCACTGGCACCTCTAAATTAAAACTATGGTTTTCTGTGGATACCACCTAGTGGTTCAGAGATGAGGCATCAACCAAAAAAAAGTTGTATCAAAGTTGTATTAAGAAACAGAGAACACTACATCCCCAGTATGTTGTAAAGCCTCTGATCTCTTTATCTACATAACCCTTTATTGTACCAGGAGGAAATAGGTAAAATCTGTAACCCTTTTTGTATTCTTCTCTTAGTAACTCCTTTTATTAGACAGCAGCATTCCCCCCATCCCTCAACACCCACTGTGTGAAGTAATCTACGGCAAAGCTGACTGTGGCCATTTGTGGGGTCTAGATAAGAAGGGAGTCTGTCCAGTGTCATCTTCTCAATGAGGTCAACTTTGCAACACTAGCATACTTCTGATACCCTTATTTTGTTCTTTATTTTGCTTTTTGTTTTCTTTCTTTCCCTTGTACTCATGGTCTTCTAATAAGCTGTGAAGTGTGGCAGAATATGCCACCCCAAAATATGCCATTTTGGCATAAGGATTATTTCAAGCTGAAGACAATTTTGAGAAGAAGCAAATGTAAGAAAAGCTCTCTGTCCCCCCACTATTTGCCTAGGCAGGTCATAAATTTTTTTAATATAATTTATTGTCAAGTTGGCTAACATACAGTGTATAGAAAGTGCTTTTGATTTTGGGGGTAGATTCCTGTGAGTCGTCGCTTACATACGATACCCAGTGCTCATCCCAACAAGTGCCCTTGTCAATGCCCATCACCCATTTTCCCCTCTCCCCTGTGCCTCCAGCAACCTTCAATTTGTTCTCTGTATTTAAGAGTCTCTTATGGTTTCCCTTCCTCCCTCTCTGTTTGTAACTATTTTTTCCCCTCCCTTCCCCCATGGGCTTTTGTTAAGTTTTTCAAGTTCCACATGTGAGTGAAAACATATGATATCTGTCTTTCTCTGCCTGACTTATTTCACTTAGCATAATACCCTCCAGTTCCATCCATGTTGCTACAAATGGTAGGATTTCATTCTTTCTCATAGCAGGGCATAAATTTGTAAAGATGTCCAGGAATGACAGAAGTTAACCACCAGAGATAACTCTACATTCATATCAGCCCAGAGACAGCACCAGAGGAACTTACCTAACAAACTTCACTAACTAGCCTTTGTCTTCCATTAGTTGCCCTTATATTTACCTCCTGACAATTTTTTTTTAATATTTTTATTTATTTCTAGGAGAGAGAGAGAGACAGCGTGAGCAGGGGAGGGTCAGAGAGAGAGGGAGTCACAGACTCTGAAACAGGCTCCAGGCTCTGAGCTGGCAGTCAGCACAGAGCCCGACGCGGGGCTCGAACCCACGAACCGCAAGATCATGACCTAAGCGAAAGTCGGACGCTTAACCGACTAAGCCATCCAGGCGCCCCTACCTCCTGACAATTTGCTAACCTAAAGCTCAAAGTCATTTTCCTTTGTCTCATCACTTTCCCAAAAACATATTTTTCTTTTGTTAAGATGCAGTACAAGCCTGAGTTCTAACTATCCCTTTGAGCTATTCATCACCAAATACTCCTATTTGTACAGGTGATGCACATGTTTATAAACTTCTGTTTATTTTTTCCTCTTCTTAGTATATTGTTAGTCTAATTTACAAAACCCTAACCAATGAACCTAAGATGGATAGAGGAAAAAGAAATTTTTAAATTTTGTCAACTGGATAATGAACTTACTTGTCAGATTTATTATGTATTATTTCTCTTTCCCACTAGAACCTAACACCCACAAGGGCAAGTATCTTGGTTTGTTTTCTTCTCTCATATATCCCAATGCGTAAGACAGTGCCTGGAAAAGCTGTCTCCCAATAAATGCTTGTTGAAGGAAAGATGATTTGCAAATGATTTAGACTTAGCAGTTCTTATCTGTTAGCTTCTGGTTTGAAACTAAGCCTCATAGTCCAGAGTAAAGAAATTGCAGTACTGCTGTTCTTTTATCTTTCTGCTCCTGTCTCTTGAAAGGTATTGTGAGCTCTTTCATAGGTCAAAAACACTCCATCTAGGGGAAAATAGAGAAACACAGGGGAGAAAAAATTAGGAAGGAAATGGCCAGGCTGAGAGAGAGAAATGTTCTGTGGAGTTCCCTCGTCCTCTCTTCTCTGGAGTGAGCTCCTGCCCTTCCTCTTCCTGAGTCTGTTTCCCCTAAAGACAAACTCTTTCACTTAGAAAAAGCTGTACGCGGCAGCAGTTGCTGAGTTCACAAATAGTGGTTGTATTTTTTTTTTAGGTAGGACCAAAGAAAAATTGATATTGGAGACTTAGATAGACATCTCTCTCCAAATTTTTTAGGTAAATGCTGGGAAGGATAAAGAAGAAATACAAAAAATAAATGTGAAAGTGAATCAGGTAACATTCTCTTATGGGTGTAATAATGGAGAGTAGACCTGAATATGCATTTACTAACTGCTAATTATGTATTATTTATAAAATTTTAAAAACACGATCTTATTTTTTCTTCTTCCTACTAAAATAACAAAGATTAGCAAATGGCTTAAATGATTTCTAACACAAACTGTCCCTTCCTTGTTATGTCCAGCACAGTGCCAACCACAAAGTAAGCCTGTAAGAGATTGTCATAGGAATTACTATGCATGCGTTAATAAAGAACAAAAACCTGTAAGAGAATATAGGAAGCTGTAAAAGAATATAGGAAGAGGGACATTTTAAATAAAGACACTGAGGTTCAATAGATAAATACAAGAAGGAGGAGGAAGAAGAAAGAGAAAGGGGAGAAGGAGAAATCACAGAAATGAGAGAGGCAAGTGAAAGACAGTGTGGAAGAGTACCCCTTTCCATCATTCATTCTCCATGTAGAGATAGATAATCCTTGAAAGGTTGACTAAGGTAGACAAATAGGCGTGGGCCCGGTAGATCCTTTCAAAGCTCAAAAGCCAAATTTTATGGGAAGAAAAATCATTTGATGTAGATGGTCTGGGACTTTTTATTAAGTGCTGACAGCTAACAACACTCAGTCCATGATTTATTCAGAGAGCTGGATGCAGCAAGACAAGCAATGTGCACTTCATGCTGCCCAGCACTGACTCTCCATCCACACCAGAGGACCATCCTCAGCTCTTAATATCACCAGTCACCATTCCCTCTCACTGAGCTGCCTCCTTGGGTTTAGAGCCAATGGGGTCTAGTACGGGTTAGTAATCCTGCTCTTTGAATCTTCAGTTCAAGATAAAAGCCACGTACTTTGGGATTGTGCTCAAAGGTGCTCAGCTTTAGTGAAGGCTTTCCAACCACAAAACAACTTCCCTTGTGGAATTAGAAGGCCATCTATGTCCTGTGCGAAAGACGGTAACCTACTTATTCACTATGTAATGATCAATTCTCAGTAGTTTGTTTTTCTTAGTCTTCATGTGAGGAGGACTGTCAGAAAATGTGCAGAAAATTGAAGGTAGCCCTTATATACCTTAGATTATTTCATCTTTTATTAATTCCAAAACCTACTGGCTTTGTGGTTAATTCTTTTTCTTTTGTTGAAAAACAAAAACAAAAGCCTCCCTTCAGTTGTGTGTACTTTTAACCAAAAGATCCAATAGCTTATTTTTCTCCTCTGAGAAATGCATCATGGGTGTGAATAAATCTGAGCTCGGATCTGACCTTTATCTTTACAATATAACATGAGCACAATAATAATTTACAGGGCTCAGTCCTAAGTGTGACATTTCAATGAGCCTGGTAAATATCATTACCTGAAGCCAGCAGCCCACCAGGATACAGACTGAAAGGCAGGTGGGTGAGGGCATTTTCCAGAGAGGAATCATTAATATGATGGTGGATATGGTCCTGAAGTCAGCAAAGGTTTCATTTTCAGAGCTATGTCGGGTTAACATTGACAATAAGGTAAAAAACAAAATCAAAAGGGGAAAAGGGAGCTTTCATTTAGCTGGAGAACAACAGAACTCTAGCCCTTGTGATGCAGGTTGATGGACCGCTGAACATCAGGATGCATGAATAATGGCTCAAGGTCTTCCTTCTTCTCTCTGTGCTTGCAGACAGAAGGTCAAGGAGGCCACACATGCTATGAATGGAGCAGAATCCCCCAGGAGTGAGGATTAGGAGAGAGAGAAATTGGGGAGGAAGAAACAAGGAAATGGACTGATAGTTCTGCCTGTTTTCAAAGCCCAACCAACCTATAAATCCTGGAAAGTGTTTGCATCCAATCTCTCTCTGCTTTGGGAAGGCAAAGTTATCAAATGTCCTTTCTTCCTACCTCTCCAAATTCCCAAGGCTACTTACTTCTGACTTTCTAGACAACGGATCTCATCATATGACCCCAGAATTTCATGAGCCGCTTGATGGGCAGGTCACTCAGGATGTCTTCTGCCCCTTCTCTGAAAATCAGAGCCTTTAGACTTGTGACAGACAAGTGTGCCCTTCAGCCTGGCTGGTGCCCATCATGTTCTTTTTCATGCGGAAGGAAGTGTGGACACGTTTCAGCTAGCGGAGAATAGTTAACGATGCCATACTATATATGCTTCTTCCTATGTTTGCCTATTTGCATCCAATTGCATGAGGCACGTCGTCACTCCACACATCCCATCTCTTGTCAGTTTATCCTGTCCCCAGTGTAGAATGGCATTTCTCCCTGTATCACATCACAGTGATATACAGAAAGCAGTTTCTCAAAAAAATTAAAAACAAATGCTAAAAACAACCCACAGTATGTTATGCTAGAATTCTGTGCTTTAATAGGGAAATCACTCTCCCAGGGACAAAGGCCATCTTCTGTGTTGCAGAGAAACCCCCTTGGTGCAGAGGCCTCTCCTCTAATCCAGCTCTGCCCCCTACTACAATTTCAAATCTCAGGTTTTGGTAGGCTTCAGCAATATCTTGACAAAGTTCTCCTTGGTATGGGAAGGAGAAGTTGGGTTTCCGTGAAATACGTTCATACCCTCGCCTTGCCCATAACCAACAGATTAAATATACACACATATCACTTGCTAAGAGTTCCAGCTGTTTAGATTTTCACCCAAACATGTGAATAAAAACCGCAGGCAAAACAAGTGCTGTCTCTCATACCTTTTATGGATTAACAAATAGCCCTTACCCTGCTGAAGCCCGTTCTTAATTGGACTGTGCTGTGAGGAGCAATTAAGCCTAAATGGCCACTTGCTGAGAGCTGGAGAAAGAAATGCCACAGCTTGAGGCATCTGCATTCTCCAAATAGAGCACATATGCTTTACTTTGGCGCCCATTAAAAAAAAGTAGATTTACTTATCTCTTCCGTCCTTTAGAAGTGAAAAGGGACCATTGATTCATGCAGTAGGTGGAAATTATTCAAGGAAATCCTTTAGGGTTAAAATAATCCTTGCAACTTTTATGCAAATAGAAGATGGGGGCGGAGGTGAAAGAGCTTTGCTCTTCCATGAAAGAGGGTGGGAACTGGGCAAAAGAGGCCCCTTCCCACCCTCCACTCTATTGGTGGGTTTCCATTACACATGCGGAGGACAGATCAGCACCCACAACATGAAGCTGTACACAATGAGAGAATCCCCTGGACACAAACAGATTATCACCTGAATGGCATGTAAGGGAGGAAAAGTTTTATTAAAGAATATTCAGAGACATTCGTTTTTGATGTGCTTGTGCTTTTGAAAATGGAGGAGAGCAAGAATGAGGAGGTAGAGGACACTGACCTGCCCCTTTGAGCCCAGAAAGGTAATTTCAAGCAGCATCTGAGATACTCTTCTACTGTGCAGCCGCATGCACGGTCAGCCTCCGTTACTGATATTTGTGTCGTTTTATTTTAGTATGGACAAGGGACTTTTCTCCTGAGCCATGTGGAGATGCACTGAAAAGGTTTTGTTATTGTTGCTGTTGCTTTTCTTGTGGGAAAGAAGAGAAAAATCCATTGTCTTTGTAAACACTGTATTCATCATTATTGAAAAATAAATTTCCAAGTGATTAAGGGAAAAGAAGAGGGGAAAAAAAACCCTTCAAACCCCACTACCTAGAAACACCCACCATTAATCATAGTGTGAACATCTTCCCAAACATCTCTGTATGGACATAGGTAGAGAGAAGAAATAGGGGTAAATCTATAAAACCAGAATCATAAGAAAGGAGCTATATAAGCTATATATTTTTTTTAAGTGTTCAGTTTTATTTAACTTCACTTTAACAACCACAATAAAACGGTGGTAATATAGGATAAATTACTGAGCTTTAGAAAAACCGTTCTCTTGCAATTAATTATTATATTTTTGTTGTTGGGGGGCTGGCCTGTGTACTGCAGGTGTTGAGAAGGAAACTTTTAGATATATTGACAGAAGAGGTTGGGTTTATTGACACAGGCACTTGGAAACACTAGTAATGAGTAGCTCACACTTAACTGACTGAGCCACCCAGGTGCCCCAACAATGGAGTTTAAGCTTCCTGGTGCTAAGGGTCAGTCTTCTCCCAAATGGGGAACTCCTTCAGAGGAGGATCTATGGCAGCTCTATTTTCAGAAGGCTCTGCTGAAGGGTAGGTAATGTTTCTGTTTGTGGCTGTTGACAGTTCAGAGAGTTTCCGTTTAAAGTAATTTTCATATCACTTTGGTGAGCCATTAATCTTCTCCTGGATTTTAGCTGCGTCCTGGCGTCTACCCACTAGACACCGGTGGAAACATCCTCCTTCCCCAGTAGGAAACCAAAAATATCTCCAGACAGGGTCAAATGCCACTGAGAAGGTAGGTGACAATCACCTCTAGGTGAGAACAACTACGCTAAGGTTTAAGAAAAAAATAGAATCAAGAGGAAAAATACTGATGGATTGAAAGCATAATTTTTAACCATACAATTTAATTTTGAATGGTATCTATTTATCCCTTGCCATGAAAGAGTTTTAAGAATTGACAATTTCTTCCACATTTCCTCCTTCCAATTCCTATTATCACTTAGCCCTGATTTTTATGTTTTCCAAGTTTAAAACACATTTCATTCTTTAACTATAATTCTGAAATTAGTAAACTATTAAATCCAGATTCACTCCATGTCCAGGACCATAGCTTCTCAATTCATTCCTGAGTTCATGAGGTAGATATTCAATAGGACTCCTCCAGAATGGGAAATAATGCCCCCACCTTGTACACAGAGAGAAAGTACCTCCACATTCTAGAGAGAAGTTCTTTTTTTTTTAATTTTTTTTTAATGTTTTTATTTATTTTTAGGAGAGAGAGAGAGACAGCGTGAGCAGGGGAGGGTCAGAGAGAGAGGGAGTCACAGACTGAAACAGGCTCCAGGCTCTGAGCTGGCAGTCAGCACAGAGCCCGACGCGGGGCCCGAACCCACGAACCGCGAGATCATGACCTAAGCGAAAGTCGGATGCTTAACCGACTAAGCCACCCAGGCGCCCCTCTAGAGAGAAGTTCTAAGGAACCCAAGACATGCCCTCCAGAAGGCTAAAGATGCAAAGCAATCCAAATCGTGCTATCACTTCCTGCTCCAGCCTACCTATGCAGAAGACAAGATCTCAAGGAAGTTCTAGTGGGGGTGGCAAGAGGGCTTGTGCTGTGCTCTTTCTCCTCTGCCCTCCCCCACAAACACACACACACACACACACACACACACACACACACACACACAATGGCTGAAATGAAGGACAATGTAAGAATCAGTAGCAGAGATTTGTGGCGCTTGAAAAAAATGTGAGACAGGCCACTCATTCCATTTTGGGCCATTGCACACTTGCTCATCTACTCTGTCCCTAACTGGGCCTGACCCAAAAAACTGGGAAAAAAGTAAGGCAGAGGTGAAACAGCCTGTACTTCAGATATTTCATGGCTAGATGCCTGAGTTTCCTGAGGGTTGGGTGCCCACAAGCCAGCCTGGCTGAGCTGCTTCACTAGAACCCTGGCTAAGGAGACAGCCTGGTGGGCAAGAGAATCTCAGCAGCAGGAATCTGAGGAGTAGTCCACAGCAGACAGGAGCTGAGTTAGAGTCAGAGAAATTTCCAAAGTACCAGTTGCTTCTCTGGCAAGAAGGAAGTCCCAGAAGACCCCCAAAGAACTCACACGTGCATCTCTTGAGAATACCGACTTGTGGACTTCTGTAGGCAGAGTGAATGAGAAGCAATAACAAACTTAAAAAATACCCAAAGCCACTACCTAAGTGCTGCTCATCCCTTTTTACCTATCTCTCCTCTCACCACAAGGCACTAGAGGAGAAAGGGACTCAGAAAAAAGAGGGTGTGAGGGAGACAAGGGAAGGCAGAAAGAAGAAAGAAGGATGTCTGTGTCTGGGAGGATAAAATCTTTGTTGCTCTATCCCCTTAGGTTTAAGGGCTGAAACCCACAAATAAAATTGATCATAAACAAATTAACAAGAGAAAAAATAGTTTTAATTATGTACGTACGTAGGAACCCACAAAGCAAAATATGGCTCAAGGAGGTGGCCAGATGATTGAGGCTTCCATCCTATCTTAGGCTAAACACAAGAAAAGGGGTTTTGATGGGCTCCTGGATGGCTCAGTTGGTTAAGCGTCCAATTTCAGCTCAGGTTATAATCTCACAGTTTGTGGGTCTGCGCCCTATGTCAGGCTGTCTACTGTTAGTCTAGAGCCTGCTTTGGATCCTCTGTCTTCCTCTGTCTGCCCTTCCCCTGCTCATGCTCTCTCTCTCTCTCTCAAAAATAAATATTAAAAAAAGAAAGAAAGAAAGAAAGGGGGATTTGAGTTTCTCTGGTGAGAGGAGGGGGAGTTACAGGAATGTAACCAAGGTGCAAAGGTGCAAGAGCACCAGGCTCCAGGGGTCCCAAACAAAGCAGGTTCGGCCACTGATAAAATCCAGATGGAGAAATGAGCAGTGGTGTAACAAGACAGGAATTTGTTTCAGTGAAGCTATCACCAGGAAGACAGCAGACTAACGTCTCAAAGACTGTTTCTCAAATGCTGAAAATTCTTTTCAGGTCATACTGCAGGTGGGTGGTAAAGGTCAGCGTGATCATTGTCTTGGGGTCAATCACATGGGGTCCTGCTGTCATCAGGGCAGTACCTATTGCTTGAGGAAGTAGTTTCGGCTCCCATCACAAGACGGCTTGGACCAGCAGGGTCTTCTGCCTGAGTTAAGAGATAAACTGGAAAGAAGAACATAATCAATTAGAATGTACAGACCCAAGGTCAAAATGGAGGGAGTTGAAGTTCTCTTTCAGAAGGAAATATCTGACTAGTAAGGTCTGTTTTGTTACGCAGATAGGACAGGGATCAGAGTTGTCTCTGGGAGTAGTTCTCCTCCTGGTACAGAGACATCTTTAAAATGGAAATTTTCTTTATATGTTTAACATTTCTTTTACCAAAGGGAAAACCTGTGCTCTGTTTTTAGACAGTTAAGGGAAGTTAAAGAGTTTGTCAGCATCTAAGATTTGTCCATTGTATCTCACTCAAAATAATTCATACACCAAAGAGGCATATTTAAAAGTGGCATATTAGAGTACCCCTCCTCTGCCATAGCTGCTCACCCTTGGAGTGAAAAAGAAAATAAGAGTTAAATTGAATATGATATGGAAGAAGCTTCATTGGAATTTGAATTCTTAAAGTCAGTGGAAAGGTGATGAGATCAAGCTATGATATTATTATAAGAACAAAAAGGGCAGATTTGCCTCGGAGGGTTTAAAGGACGGAGAATCTGAATAATGATTTTCAGTTTGGCTATTTAAAGATCAACCCATTCAATAAACTGATTGCATTTGTGGGTTTTTTGTTTGTTTTTTTAATGTTTTATTTATTTCTGAGAGAGAGAGACAACATGAGCAGGCGAGGGTCAGAGAGAGAGGGAGACACAGAATCCGAAAGAGTCATCAGGCTCTAAACTAGCTGTCAGCACAGAGCCCGATGCAGAGCTCGAACCCACGAACTGTGAGATCATGACCTGAGCCAAAGTCGGGCGCTTAACTGACTGAGCCACGCAGGGCCCCCTGATTGCATTTGTTTTGAATCATCTCTTGGTCTGTTGGATTTATTTCTTCCAAGGACACTTATTTCCTGGATTGCTTAAGTACTTGCATTATTGAGAATATCTGTGGCCTTTAGATTTGAACTTGCAGTTAGTAAGTGATTTATTAACATCTGTTTTATTTAGAACTTTATAGGCATTCCTTCACTGTCTTTTAGCATTGAGCGTTGCTATGTACAAGTCTGAAATCAGTCAGATGTTCCCCTTTTTGTGTGACTTAATTTCTTTTCTTCATGTCCATTTGAATCTTTCTTTACCTCATATTCCATGACTCTTTAAGGATATGGCTTGGTGTTGACTGTGTTGTGCCAAACTTTACTGGATCATGCTGTTACCCTTCAGTGTGCTGATTCAAGCTTTAATTGAAGGAAACTGTTTTCTTTTATATTACTGAAATCATTTCCCTTCCATCTGTTCTGTTCTTTTTCTCGGAAATGTCAATTAGTATATATTGGATCTCCTTTGTTTTTCTTCCATATCTAGTACCTTGTCTATAATCTTTTTTTATGCTATTGTTCTTTTCTATTTCATTCTGGACAATGTTGTCAAACCTGCCACTATCTATACAACTGTGTTTTCACTCACATTTGTTTTTTTCTGTGTTGTTTTTCTCTAGCACTTGTCTTAGTTCTTTTCTTTATCCTTTTCTATTGCCATTTAATTTTTCTCAGAGCCTTTCTGTTGCTGCTTTGAAATCTTTTTCTCTGACTATAATTTTTGTTATAGGAAATGTCTTCATGGCTCTGAGAACAGTTTCTCTGCATTCTTTCTCTAGTTCTATAGGCAACCCTTCTAGCAGTATGTTTTACATGAACTTTTTAAAAAATTTTTCTTGGAGCACCTGGGAGGCTCAGTTGGTTAAGCACCCAACTCTTGATTTTGGCTCCGGTCATGATCTTGTGCTTCATTGATCAAGCCCCACATATGACTCTGCCCTGATAGCACACAGCCTGCTTGGGATTCTCTCTCTTCCTCTCTTCCTACCCCTCCCCTTCTTGCACATTCACACATGCACACATACACTCTCTCTCTCAAAATAAATAGTTTTTTTAAAAAAATGTTTCTCAGGACACATGGGTAGCTCATTCAGTTAAGTGTCCAGACTCTTGGTTTTGGCTCAGGTCATGATCTCACAGTTTGTGGGTTTAAGCCAACCACTAGGCTCTGTGCTGATAGCTGCAAAGCCTACGTGGGATTCTGTCTCTGTCTGTCTCTGCCCCTCCCCCGCTCCCTCTCTATCTTGCTCTCTTTCAACATAAATAAACATTTAAAAAAATTTTTAAAGATGTTTCTCTATTTCCCATCTATTATTATTATTGTTATTGTAGGGTCTATCCATACAGCTCCATTCTGATTATTACTCATCTTTGAATCTGTGAATGGCTGAGTGCTTCTTTATTAAGACATCACATGTGATTTTGCTGTAAAAAGTATGGTATAAATCATACATACTTATGCTAAATATTTATTTCCTGTGCTTTGGGGCACTTCTCCCCTCAACTTTTTAGGTGGACCGGTTCCTCCACTGTGCATTGCTTTCTTCTTCACCTTACTTTTGGGATCCTCCCTCAACCTAGAGTTTAGAGTATTCATGGAATGTCTTTAAAGAGAATACTGAGGAGTGCCTGAGTGGCTCAGTAGGTTAAGCGTCTGACGTCAGGTCATGATCTTGCAATCTATGAGTTTTGTGAGTTCGAGCCCCATGTCAGACTCTGTGCTGACAGCTCAGAGCCTGGAGCCTGCTTCAGATTCTGTGTGTCCCTCTCTCTCTGCCCCTCCCCTGCTCATGCTCTGTCTCTCTGTCTCTCTCAAAATTAAACGATAAAACATTTTAAAAAAAATTCCCCAAAGGCTAAATGGATAGGGATGAAGACCATCAAGTGCAGCCCGTTAATTTACCAATAACCAGAGCAAAAGTAAGAACCCAGACTGATAGCCAGGCGAGTGTTCTTCTACTACTTCAGGTATTACTCCTCCCCACAGAAAAATGTGAATAAATGAAAGGACCAAGGGACCATCCTTTTTTAAATAATAGGAAAACAACCTAGCAGAGAAGCCTCACACAGTTCTTAGTAAGGGAAAGCTTGCTCTGATGTAACTTGCTTCAATCAGGTGTCTTTTAGAGGAGCTGTTTTGTTCCTCATTTTTGCTTACATTTAAAATTGAAATTGGTGGGGTGCCTGGGTGACTCAGTCAGTTAAGCATCCGACTTCAGCTCAGATCATGATCTCACGGTTCATGAGTTCAAGCCCCATGCTGAGCTCTGTGCTGACAGTTTAGAGCCTGGAACCTGCTTTAGATTGTGTGTGTGTCTCTCTCTGTTCCTCCCCCACTCATGCCCTCTCTCTCTCTCTCAAAAATAAACATTAAAAAAGTATAAAATTGAAATTAATGATAAATTTTGGTTAAAGATTAGTGAATTTAAAGAGTAAATTTGTCTTGTCCAAATTCACTAACCCTCTCCTCCCCCCCAAATTCTCTTCATGAATTCTGAATTAAGAACCCTAGTTAACCTTTAAAACCACCAGTTTGAATTTGGAATGCCAGAAATGTATCTTCCTGCAGAAACAAGATGTTTGAGATTTCTCAGGTAGTGGGGCAAGAGTTAATCACTCAGGAAAAAGCAACTGGGCTTGGTTGGACTTTTCAGGAGGCTAGAGGTGGGGTTTCTAGGGCAAGAACTAGGAATGGAAAGATTGCAGCAGCAGCAATGACCCAACAGTGAAGAAAGATCCCAGGCTTCCAGAAGGGTCTGATAAAATTCCTTCTGCTCCTACTTCTTCCTTCCCTTTGTTTCCTCTTCTCTCTCTGTTAAAAAGTATAGAATAGCAAAAACCTGTTAGAATCATTTAAAAGAAGTGGAATAAAACACAGATAATAATTTGATCAGAGGTTTGGACAGCAGAAGAATTTAAAGGTACAGAATACTACCATATGATTAAAATGTCATCAGTGAGGCAATGCTTATGAATTGAGATAGCACAAGACACAACAAGATCACATTGCCAAATAAGACTGACACGCATCAGAGATCTTACCAAGTTGCACGTTTTACTAACAATTTCAAAGATACAAGTAATGAAGAGGTATAGGTACACAGATTCAGGTGGGAGGGGTCCAGAACCCCTAGTCGTACTCCCTGGGTCTTTATCTTCCTGCGTCAGAGGTGCTCTTGCCCAATATAACAGATGAAGTCACTGAGAAAGATATGCAGCAACCTTGCTTATCCTTGCTGCTTAGTTCTCGAAACATCTGAAGCATCTCCATTTTATACCCAGATATTTACATAATCTGCATGACATTTCCCAGAGAGCTATGCCCCACAAATCGGTAGATTCCAGATTTGTTTACCTAAGAAATTGTAGACAGCAAAGTATATTCTGCTAAAAGCATTCCATTGGTAAGGACTCTCCTGCCAACAAAAATCATTTTTGTTTGTCAAGAGAACTATCATTAGTGTGTTTACAAGATTAGACTAGTTTACTTGCATCTCTCTTCTTTAGGAACCCACACGTCCTCCCCCACCCCCAAGTAAATGGAGAGAATGAATCATAGACCTCCTGCTTCCAGAATATACTATGCTATATGCAGGTACTTTTATGCAATCATAAAAGTTTATATTGACAGAGATACTGCTTCTGATTAATTGATCAATGACAAAAACATAAGCTACTGTATTTGTATCACCTCAACTATGCATAAATATCACAGAACAACTAAAAGATAAAAATACTATCAAAAAACTAAAAAGATTTTAGTTTAATGATTATTTCTGGGTCTACAGATTATGGATGATTATTTTGTTGTTTATATTTTCAGTGTTTTCCACAAGAACTTTGTATTAGTTTCATCGACTATTTTTTTCTCTGCTTTAAATTAAAGCACACAGGAGAATACAAGTAGGGCACTGGACAGAGAACAAAATTTGAAAGTAAACTAATTTGGATTCAGACTCTGGCTTGACTACCCACTGTTATGAGATCTTGGACAAATTCGCCTGTTTCTTTGGCTGTTAAGTGAGAAACATAATATTCACCTTCAGGGTTGTTGTGAATTGTAAGCAGATACATCAACCACAATACTATGTACCTCCTTAGACACCTTCTGCCTGCTAGCCTCCCATGGATGACCAACCAATCACTTGCTCTGCGGGAGCTTCTTCCTTGGCTATCTCTACACATTTGGGCCAACCAGCCACATGCCTGGAGTTGCTTGGTCTTCCTGCCATTTTTAGATCTGATTGAGACAATCAGGATCTTGCATTCTGGCACCTGCTGAAGTGTGCAGAAATTAACTCTCCATTGGACAAATGTTAACCAGTGGGAAAAGAGAAAGGAGGAATATAGGAAAATTCATCACCCCACTTTCTGCTCCAATAAATTGATGTGAGGTTTTGTTTTTCTATAGCCTTTCCAGAAAAGCCTCAATAGTTTTACAAACACACCTGCTAAGTGGCCTGCCCTGTCTTTCTGTGCTCCCTACAAAGCACTCAGTAGTCAGCTCTAGTAACTTTTCATTGCTTGCCATCTTGTCTTGCCTTACTTTCCTTGGTCTTCACTTTTGCTGCTCTGGGTTTGAACCTTAAAAATAAATTATCAGTACTTTATTCCATCCTCAGACTCTGCTCTGCTTCCTGGGAAACCTGAATCTAAGACAGCACATAATTTAAATAAGGCACCCAGCATATTACATGCCCTCAAAAATACTTCGTGTATGTATAAACATATGTATAAACACATAGGAGTGTGTGTGTGTGTGTGTGTGTGTGTGTGTGTGTGTGTGTATGTGTCTGTCTGTGTGTGTGAGCACTCATGCACTGGATAATACATGAGGTACCTTGTTGCATTTTTTAGGTCTTTAAACTGCCACTGTGCAATAAAATATTTTTTATTCTCATTCCCACCTCCTATCCCATTCCCTCCTGTAAACAAAGTAGAAACCCAACATACTTATTGTAGCCAAAAGTGAGATTGCCTTCATACTATGAATTATTATTAAAAAATAAAAATTACATGCCCAGTGTATAAGCGAGTCAGGATAATATCATGACTAAAGGCACAGACTTTAACCTCAAACAGTCTTAGATTGGAATCCTGATTCTTTATCATATGGAGACTTTCTTCTCATTTGAAAACTAATGAAATAATTAGCTTCCTGCAGTGTTGAATTAAATAATGACTGTAAAGTTTTTAGCACAAAATCTATACATAAGTTAGATTATTGTTATTGTTTTATTGTTATTATTGTAAAAATGCCATTTATAATATATATATTCCAAGCCAAGCCATAGTAACCTTTAAAAATGTGTTAATGAAGAGTGGGAGTTAATATGGAAGTAGACAGTAATGCAGTTATGTGTTAATTATGTTCTAATGTTGTGTATAATCCATGGAGGATCCAAAGTCCTGAGGCACATGTCAAAACTGTCATCGATCAGAGGTGTGGCTTGCTGATAGATCAGCAATGCCCGAGCGTGTAGAGAACCAGGGCGGCGAGGCAGAGCCCACAAGGCAGCCTGGGGCCTGAAGACATCTACCCAGAACTATGGTTGGTCCTCTGAAAACAGCTGTGGAGGCTGGTAGAGAGAGCAGAATCTATCACCCTTCTCTAAGATCTTAGGGACCCACCCAATTTGGTTGGGGTCCCATTTCTAGTTAACATTTCTCAAGCAGTGCATCTCATCATAGATTTTAGTGGTCTGGGCTGCTCAGGTATCTTCATGACTTGTCTGGATTAACTCAGGGGAAGGCTGAATTTGTAGATGAAAGGCAGGTGATGATTCAGGTATGAAAACTGAGAGTCACAGAGCATGATGGATAGACCTGTATCAGGAGAGACAAGCCAGAGATCTAAGCAACACACTTGAAGCTTGGCCTCCAAGGACATTGGGCCCTCACTCATGCTAGTGCCAACTTTATACAGGGGCATTTTAAACCCAAATCTTCACTGAATTCTTTTCCAAAATAAATCTCCTAGGAAACTGTGGCTTATACTACCTGCCTCCCTGCTTTTTAAACAAAGATTCTGTGGGATTCTTTATCTTTTCATGGAGAAGCAGTGTACTGTGGAACAAAACTTCAGCCTCTCCCAACAAATACTTCAAAACTCAGTATCATTTGCATCTTTTCACATCAGGATATCATCCATCTCATGGCTTAACATGATGAGATGATGCTGGAGGACATTATTATTTTATGTTTCTATTCTGAGAAAGATGTCTCTCTTCAACTTAACTACTAGCTGACAAAAATAATGTTGAACATCTGCAAGAGATAAAACAACTTGAATCCAATTTCCTTTCACATAGATTAAGAGCCCCATTCTCCTGTCACTTATGTGGCATATAACTCAATTTTTTGCAATATTTAAATGAGAGGCTAGTTTTTCAGGTCTGTCATGTGGATGACATAAATTTTTTATTTTGTCCCTTCCACTGATGTAGTGGATATATGAGACCCTGTCAGAGTGTGGCAGCTCGGAAAAGAAAAGGGGAATCACACACTAAAAGACAGA
Organism: Crocuta crocuta; assembly: GCF_008692635.1. Classification (NCBI taxonomy): domain Eukaryota; kingdom Metazoa; phylum Chordata; class Mammalia; order Carnivora; family Hyaenidae; genus Crocuta; species Crocuta crocuta. The sequence goes on along the minus strand of NW_027551575.1, from coordinate 173,281 downwards.
AAGGCCAATAAAAGGGAGAGGCTGTAAGAAAATCTCTTCTTTTAAGAATACAAATAAGTAAATCATACAGTGAGATATGTTCCTTCAGGAAATGCAGCTTTGAATTGGAGCCTGAGTCGCCTACATAGATGAAAGAGAAAATGGCCTATAATTTGTAATCAATTTGACAGTCAAGATACCTAAGCAGAAATGTAATAATTGTGACTAAAACAAAAGACGGTTTGATTGGTTCAAGTAACTGGAATGTCCATGGGTCATTTTGGCTTCAGGTAATGGCTGATTAAGGACTTATCCAAAGTCTATTTCTCTCTCTTTTTTTTTTTTAAGTGTATTTATTTTGAGAGAGAGTGTGTGAACAGAAGAGGGGCAGAGAGGGAGAGGGAGAATCCCAAGCAGGCTCCACACTTCACGGGGCTCAAACCCACAAACTTGTGAGATCATAACCTAAGTCGAAATCAAGAGTAAAACGCTTAACTGACTGAGTCACCCAGGCACAGCTCATCCCATCCCCCCACCCCCACCCCATGACTATTTCTTGATGCTGTTGGCTCCATTTTCTTTTGAGCTGGTTTCATGCTCAAACTTTCTCCAAATGGGAAAAAGCTGGTTACAATAGCTCCAGACTTATATAACTCATTTATTAAGGAGAGTCAACTTATTGGGCTATTTTCTGGGTCATTAGGAAAACATAAAATACTTCAGGTATTTAAAGCAGAAGAAACTAAATTCAGGGGATTGGTCACGTGGGTGATTAAAGAACTGAGAACCAAAAAGGAGGTGATCAAGAAATTAGGAATAGCAGGAAGCCACTACCACTCTTGGGCTTGTAGAATAAAGGGAGAAGGTGATGTTTTTGGGCCCCAAAAGCATAGATCAATTGGAAGAATCCAGAACCATGACAAATCTGTCAAACAAAACCTGGGGTCATAGAGGAGCAATAGCCACTAATGGATATATTACTCACAGTAGGAGGGAAAGAGGAAGCTGCCCTGACTTCTTTCACTTGCTCTCCCACCTCTTGTCAGTGCCTCCTGTTGGACAAACTTAGCTGGAAGCCAGCTGGCAAGAAAGTCTGGGATGTGTACTTGCCTATAGTACAAAGCAGAGGAAGAGTGAGAGAATAGGTCTGCAATGAAGCAGACAAGTGACTAGCACAGGATTTAAACATAAAATGATTTTATTTCTTTATCATAGTTACCCTTAACCATAACCTGTTGAATCTCCCTTCCCTGACCCCAAAAGGATGGATACTTTAACAACATCTTGGCTAGATTCCCTTAATTTACTGATTAGTTTCAGTTACTGAACCTCTGTCTAGTGTTCAAGCAACATGTGTTAGCACACTTCTGGGTCTGGGGGGTTACACTTGACCAGTAAGCTAAAAAGACCATGGAGAGTTCTCAGGCAGTACACAAAGAGCTAAGTTGTTAGGAGAAATATCAATATTTGTTAGATGCACCATTGAAGCGAAAGAGAACTCCTGGCCCACATGCAACCAGGACTGGGGTCAGCCACATGCAGGGCCAGTGGAGAACTCTAAACCAGTGAAGAACCAGGGCCAGAGAAAGGGTAGCTCTTGGTCTAAAAACCACTAGGACTGGAGCAGGGGAATTCTCAACTCTCCACTCATGTGTAGTGAGGATGGTAATTCTCAGCTGGCATGAGTTAAGTCGTATAGGGCTAAGGAGATGGCATCTGTGATCTGGAGATTAATTATATAAAAGGGACTGAGAAAATACAGGATTGAGAATAATAGGAGCAGGACACTTACTGTCTTCAAATATGGGAAAGGGGAAGGCCAGAATAAGCCATTAGATGTCAGATGGCAACTGGAGGTATCTATATAAACTAACGTTGTTGTGTATGTGAATAGAAAAATATGGAAATGAGTATAGGGGTATGAGGGACATAGAGATAGATTTGTGTGTGTGTGTGTGATTATGTGTATATATATATATGTATATATACGAGTATGTGTATATATATATGTATATATATGAGTATGTATATATGTGTGTGTGTGTGTGTGTGTGTATATATATATATATATATATATATATATAAGTTTTCATTTGAAAGGGCCTAGAAGCAGCACCCCCATAGCAGTGAACTAGCACTAGTTCCCATAAGTTGGCTTTTAAGTACCATTTTCCACTGAAAAAAAACCAAGCCATCTTTGGAGAAATGGCTGATTCCAGGGCTGGAGCAGAGAAGGTACAGATAAGCCTAGAACATCTAGGGCCAGAATATAAAGAAGTGCTCAAAGAGTAATAGGGACATGTTAAAAGATATAGGAAACTCCCACCAGCCAAATCTGGGGCAAATTGAGCACCAAAATATACATTATAGTATTGGATTATAACACATTGAATAAAATAGGAATCCATGGATCCATACAAATATAAATAAATAAGTGAATAAGATAAAGAATAAAGTCTGCAATATATTATCAACCAGTAACTGTAGAAGGAATTAGAAAAATCATTATTTGATGGCAATAATTGATGTAGGCAGGAATCGTAGATGAATGTTTAAACTAGTGAGTGAAAAACTGACAAGGAACAAGATATTTACAAAGTCTCATGGTAGCACCCCATGAAGTACTCATTAATTTTACAGCAGAAAGACCTGGCAGATAATACCTTAGCCAAATGAAAAGAGTTCACATCACCAATAATAGAACAAATCAGCATCATGTGCATACTCTCACTTCTGTGGTATTCTTGGAAAACTGTCATTATGTTAATCTAATCCTGAGAAGAATCAGACAAATTCAAATTTAGGGACATTCTACAAAGTACTTGGCTTCAACACTTCAAAATTTTGAAGGCTTTGAAGGGTCAGGAAACACTGAAGCACTATCCCCAGCTTAAATAAACTAAAAAGAAATGACAACCCAAGGCAACATGTGATTCTGATTCGAACTTTCACTGTATAAAGGACATTATTGTGAAAATGGGTGAAATTGTAATGGGCTCTCCAAAATATACATTTGCATAAAATCAGTATTGATTTCCTGACTTTGATGGGAACACTGTAGTTTTATTAGAGGATGTCTCTTGTTCAATAAATCTACACTGCAGTATTTAGGAGTAATGGGTCATTTGTCTGGTACCCACTCTCAAGTGGATGAGGAAGAATGTGTGTGTGTGTGTGTGTGTGTGTGTGTGTGGAATAATAACATTTGGGGAATCTGGATGAAAGATACATGAAAGTCCTCTATACTATTTTTACAACTATTCATCCTTCCTATGCTATGCTTTCTAAAAGATGCAAAAATAGAATCACCTAGTCCCCAGGCCCTGGTGTTGCAGATATCTTAAGTCTATACCCACAGCCCACTCTTTTCTCCCAGTGCCTACATGCCATCGAAGGACTGGCCTTTAGTAGTTTCCTGTGGCAGCCACACTGGTATGCAGGAGCAGGTCCCAGCTTGGTGGGACTTAAATCTCTTACATTTTGAGGAGCATTCGTTAAGAAAAAGAAATTTAAAATTAGACATGAAAGTGAATATTTATTGAGAAAGGGCACAAGCAACTGAGGATAAGGTCACTAAAGATCGAGCTGTGTTAATGTGGGAGTCCACCTGCCTCTGCTGGATTGGTGAGGAAGACCAGCTCCACCACCGGAAGTAGTCCACCTGGAAGAGGCATGGACTGAGAAGATTGGACTTGCTCTACACTGGATCCTTTTGTATAAGTAGTTCTTTCTCTTTCCCTACTGCTTGGACTTCTCACCAACAGAGTAAAAACTACAAACGTTTGGGTTTAGGCTAAGGAAGAAGGACCGACTCACCCTAAGTTGTGAGTCTTGCCTCCAGCTTCAGTCAGTGGACTAGGATAGCCTTGTTGCAGCTGAATGGAAACAGAGTGCAGTGAGAAGCAAGAAGAAGGCTAACATGTGGTTGCATCTAGGTCTCCAGGGAACCTTATCAGCATTTGGCTGAACACTTTAGGAGTAATAAAGATCATGTGTTCACCTGGCCTTTTTGTCTATGCTGTGGAGACCTCATAGGGTGGGGTTGGGACTGAGGGGAAGATCTCTTTCCATCAGCCACTTAACATCCCATCAATATCCACCTTTCATATTTAGCCTCTGTGCCAGGATTGAGAGAGTGCTTATCAGAACACCTTTGCCTCCAACCCTCCCTCTTATAGGGTAGCAAAAGGCAAAGAGATCATTGTTCTCAGAGAGTATGTTGTTTGCATTTACTTGTTCATGAAGACAAACACAGAATTGAAAAACAGGAAAAAAAAGTAACTAGATAGACTGGAAATACTCTTCCCCCCACTAAGCATTTCACCAGGATGAAACCTGCTTCACTTTTATAACACAACTCATCAAATAACTGAGACAGCTCATAATATTATCTATCATGCTGTGGTAGTGTCCTTGGATGCTACAAAAGAACACGAGTGGGTAGATTGCCAATTTGTTATTTTTAGGTCTTGAAAAATTTGACTATAGGGGGAAATTTCAAGAAAATCTCCCAGTCCCCAGCATGTATATAGAGCACTTAAAGCACATCTGTCAGTAAGAAGCGCCAATTACATCTGCAGGCATTCGCAGGTGACCGGAGGATTATTTCCCAGCCTTCGCCCATCTATCCTTCTCACGTGGGCTTATAGAGGAGCTTCTTATGAGTGTCATCTCAGAGCACAGAGCCTGTTGGGTGGGAGGAACACACTCCTCCCTTGAGCCTTTGCATTTGTTTCCTTCTGGTGGGAGCGTTCACCCCAGATTCTCACATGGCTGGTTCCTTCATATGCTTCATATCTCACTTTAGATTTTGCTCCTGTGAGGAGTCTTTCCTGTCACCATATGAAAAGTCACACCCATCCCTAATCCCCTCACCCTCTTGATTTAGTGCATATCCTTCACCACTATGCAATATACCTGGCTATTGTCTGTCTCCCCCCAACTAGGTAGGGATGTCGTTCTGTTCATTACTATTTCCAGTGACCCACACAGGGCCAAGCATGCAGTGGGTGCAGAGTATATTGTTAATTCAACAGCTGTGAAAAAAAGAGAAAAACAGAGATTCATGAGCTGAATTAATGAATAAGTGGATATGTCATTTCTTTTGATAAGTTTCTTTCATAAAGTACTGAGTACCTCCAAAGGAAATTTTGGTCGGAGAATGAAGTCTGAAATAATTCTCAAATGAGAGATCACAGTTTCAAAAAAAGCAACTTACTCTTTCTCTCCAATTTGTTCCACCAGCCTGTGATCTTTAAGAACACAAAAAGTTTGAGAGGACTGACACTTCTCGGTAGTGCCTAAGAAAGTGGCCCAGTGATGACAAGAACTCATCATGGACAGCCTGGGTAGAAAGTTGAAAGATACCCATGATCTAGAACTTCTGTCCAACCCTAGTTGCCTAGATAACCAAACCAAGGTCCCCTGGCCAATAGCCATGAACTGTGATGAGAGTCTGATGGATGGCTGAGTTCCGTATGTTCCCCTAGAAGTCCTACCATAACAAACACTGTGGGAGCATAGGGTGTGCTCAAAATGTTTCCCATTTTTAAAAGCTGCTGCTGCTGCCAATGTTAGAAACTACATCATGGCACCCAGATAGCATGACAGACTCCATCTTGCAGTCTGTTGCCAAGGTTCTTTGTATAGATAGTGCCACCATTGGAAATCTCTAACTTGGGAGTCAGGACCAATTATTAATGAGGTAACTGTGAGGTATTTAGGTACTTTTATAGGAGTATGGTTGCCACACAATGTTACATTAGTTTCCCATGTTCAACACAGTGGCTCAACTTCTCTATACACTATCCTATGCTCACCACAAGTGTGGCTACCATCTGACATCACACAATGCCATTACAGTATCAATAACCACATTCCCGGGGCGCCTGGGTGGCTTAGTCGGTTAAGCGTCCGGCTTTCGCTTAGGTCATGATCTCGCGGTTCGTGGGTTCGAGCCCCACGTCGGGCTCTGTGCTGACTGCTAGCTCAGAGCCTGGAGCCTGTTTCAGTCTGTGACTCCCTCTCTCTCTGACCCTCCCCTGCTCACGCTGTCTCTCTCTCTCTCTCTCTCTCTCTCCTAGAAATAAATAAAACATTAAAAAAAAATTTTTAAAGAAAAAATAACCGTATTCCCGGTGCTGCGCCTTTTGTTCTTATGACATATCCGTTCCATAACTGGAAGCCTGAGATAATAGATTTTAAAGGCACTTAATCAACAGTAGGTAATTTCTACCTGAAAAATTTGGGATTGAAATAGCCCCCCCAAAAAAGTGGCCAAAATAAATTCTGCATACCAGTTGTCTACACAGCTTAAACTCACCAATGAACTGGCAGCTCTCCTGCTTTTCTCCATCCTATAAATAACTGCCCTTGAATAAGACCTGGAAGTTTGATGTCTAAGTCAACCTGAGAGAAAATTAAACAGTTAGAGTTAAAACTATATTCTTTGCTAACACACTTTCTAAAAATTTTTCAGATGTTTCTAGGCAGATTTCTATTCCCCCTCCTGCTTCATTACTTTCATGATTTTCCATAAAGACTGTTGATGGTGAGGGACACCTGAGTGGCTCAGTCAGTTAAGCGTCCGACTTCAGCTCAGCTCATGATTTTGAGGTTTGTAAGTTTGAGCCCTGTGTCGGGCTCTGTGCTGACAGTGCAGAGCCTGGAGACTGCTTCAGATTCTGTGTTTCCCTGTCTCTCTGCCCCTCCCTGCCCTTGCTCCGTCTCTCTCTGTCTCTCTCTCAAAAACGAATAAATGTTAAAAATAAGTAAGTAAGTAAGTAAGTAAATAAATAAATAAATAAATAAATAATAAAGAGAATACTGAGAACTGTATTTGTGGGTGAATAACCTAAATGTCATGGTATATAACACAGGAGAAGAATGAAGACCATGAAAACAATTTCTCTCTCTCTCTCAAAAATAAAATAAACATTAAAAATTTTAAATAAGAAGATTATTGGTGTTGGAAATCTTTATAAGTTAGTCTTTTTTTAAAGTTTATTTGAGAGAGAGAGAGAGAGTGTGTGTGTGTGTGTGAGCAGGGGGAGGGCCACAGAGAGAGGAGAGAGAAAATTCCAAGCAGGTTCTGCACTGTCAGCACGGAGGCCATAGTGGGACTTGACCTCACGAACTGTGACAGCATGACCTAAGCTGAAGTCAAGAGTCAGATATTTTACCAACTGAGCTGCCCAGGTACTCCTATAATTCAGTCTTTAGTGAGGAAATATTCTAATGGGCTCATGTCTGAATTTGAGAAAGAACGAACATTTCCCTGAAGTGGAGACAGTGACGGTCAGGACTCTGTGGCCCCCTCTTTGGGAGAGTGGGGACATCTTTATTCATAAAACGGATATTTGCATCTCATTAGGCTAAAGCATAGCGTTGTTATTGTTGCTCTCCTGGAGTTCAGATAGGTGTAGAAGTCTGTACATGTCCACTCAGTAGCTAAAGAAAAGGACTGTGACAAATATTAAGCCATCATTTCATTGTATAATACATATTATTATTATTATTTTGAGTCCCATACCCCCATTGCTGTACTGAGGTAGGGACTGTGCAAACCATATTTCTCTTTTGTCGGCTGGCTCCACATTAGTTCCTGCCAATGAGGGGGTGCTAGAGAGAAATTGGGAGGCAGAAGGAAGGAGAAGGCATTTGCTCCTTCCTGTTTGCCTGCTTGCTGCCTGTCATTATTGCTCAGTCTGTGACCCTTCACCCCATTCAGTGGAGGTTGGTTCTAGCTGTAAGTGTGTCCCACATCGAGCTTCTTCCTATACCTCCAGAATCAGCCTTGTCACATGCCATTCAGCAAGTCCAGCAGCTGAACCCCAGCTTCCTAAGCCCCTGGGTGTCAGGAGCTCTGCCTTCCAGGTCCTGAACTAAGCAGCAGTCGGATGATGCCCCCTGCGCAGCGCCAGCTCTGCAAGGTCCCTCTTCTGAGTTTCCAAGTTTTGATAACCCCTACCTCTTCCTTCTTGTGGGGTTATTATCTCTGGGAGTTCTCTCTCTCTCTCTCTCTCTTTTTTTTTAGTACTGCAACACCTGGTACCAATTTCTTAGATTATAATATCTTTATAAAAAAAAAAAAAAAGCTAGTGTGGTTTTCATGTTCAGGAGTCCTGACTTATCCTTGAGTGTAACAGGTGTCTTCTTGGGGGGTGGGGAGGAAGGGAGGGAGTGGAGGAGTGAACAGAGATTGTTTATAGTCAGACAACTTTAAGAAACACGGAGCTAAGTTTAAAAGGTTTTTCTACAACAGGACTTATCAGAGTCTGTGCATATGCTACTGTGCAGTGATTGCAAATTTTCAAGTGAAGGACATTTCCCAAACTTAACTGAGCATGGAACCCATTCAAGTGCAAAGTATTTTGAGATTAATGCTCCATAGAGTGCATACTCAGAAATGCTGGACTCAAATAATAGGTCCTGAAGCTCCCAGAAAAACTTCTCTATTATCAGTAGCAAAATACATGACACCCTGCATTATCTTGCCCAAGAGAAGGTACTTTGTTTAAAACAAAATAAAATCCTGGGGGGATTTATAATACATTCATTTCAGGCCAGGCCCCTACAGACAAAGCAAAGTGGAGAATAGAGGCAATTTTTTAGAAAAGAAAATACCAATATTCTGGTGAATATTCCAGATATTTAGATGGCTATAAAGTTCTTCATAAAGTACATTCTCTTAACAGTTTCAAAGAAAAATTGACCTTTGATTCTCTCTGTATTGATGTGTGATTGCTAATTTATTAGTAGTGAGAATTCTATCCAGACCTCTGGTCCAACTAGCCAGACAGCATTTAATTCTCCAGTATCCTGCAATTATGAATTCCACTGGCTGAGAAAACTCTCTTTCCTTTGTACAAATCAAATGCACAATGATTTATATATTTAACATCAAAGGGAATTTGAGGCCCAAAGAATTGCCATATGAAGGCCTTTAGTGGCCAGGTCTGCATTCAAAATTCAGTAAAAACAATCCACTGAATGCAGATGTTGAGAACAAGTGAAAACCCTCTAGTCCATTAAGCTCTCTGTTCTCTGAACTCTGATGGTATTTATTGTGTGCACCCTAATTTAGATATGCCATAAATGCATTTACATTGTTGTTTATTTCTAAACACAAATGCCATATCTGTAAGTAAATTGCAGATTCTTTGATAACAAGGACCATGGGGTAGGGCTACAGTAACCATAATCTGGATATAATATGAAAAAGATTGCTCCTGATTTCCAAATTGATTCATATGAAAAGTATTATACATTTAAAGAGCAGTATTCACAGATAAGAAAGAAATTACACAGAATCCAGATTTGGAGACAGGAGTGAGTCATGAAGTCAGTATAAATACCTGTTTGTTTTAAAACTTAGTGTCTTGTGAGGCACCTGGCTCAGTTGGTTCAGCGTCCGACTTTGGCTCAGGTCATGATTTCACAGTTCGTGGGTTCGAGCCCCGCATCAGGCTCTGTGCTGACAGCCAGCTCAGAGCCTGAAGCCTGTTTCGGATTCTTTATCTTCATCTCTGACCCTCCCCTGCTCATGCTGTCTCTCTCCCTCTCTCAGAAATAATAAAAACATTAAAAATATCTTAGTGCCTTGCTTGTAATAGGTGTTTGGTAGATGCAAGTTGATGATAATGATGATCATAGAATTAGAATATTTGGGATTCCTCTGGGATCTCAAATGGAGCAGACTCAAGGTGTACTCATTTGAGCAAATGTTTATTAAATCCCACTTATAGAAAGAATAGATAGAGAAGTAACAAGGAAAGAACACTGGGTTGGAATCAATCGGAATGTGGTACTTTAAATGCCTACTTATTCACTGAGACTTTGAACAAGTACTTAACTTTCCTCAACATCATTTTCCCAGTCTGTAAAAGAAAGATAATAACTATTTCAAGTTGTTACTGTAATGTCATATGAAGTGCTAGTATATCACACATTTGACACATAGTAGGTTCTTAATAATGGTAGCAGTAGTAGTTGCTGTTGCTGATACATTTTTTTAAAGTTTATTTATTACACACATGTGAGTGAGGAAGCAGCAGAGAGAGAGGGAGAGCCTGAAGCGGAGCTTCAACTCACGAACCATGAGATCTTGACCTGAGATGAAAGTAAGAATTTGATGCTTAACCAACTGAGCCACACAGGCGCCCCTGTTGCTGTTATTTTTACAGAAAGCTTCAATGTACATGAGCAGAATCAACAGTCACCCACCCAGGGTGAAGGTATTCACCTGCCCTTTCCACTATCTAAAACTCAAAGCACAGGGGCACCTGGCTGGCTCAGTTGGTAGAACATATGACTCTTGAATTTGGCATTATGAGTTCAAGTCCGTTGTTGGGTATAGAGATTACTTGAAAATAGCACCTCTACAAAAAATCCAAAGCAGAATTCATTTCCCTGAGTTTAGAGATAATTCCCTTTATATAGCCCAAGCCATTAGTCCACTGTCAATATTGCTTAATACGCATTTGTTTATCAGCCCTAATAGCTAACTGATGCATTGATTCACTCACGTAGTGATCATGTCCTGAGGCATTCCTCTGCCAGACACTTGAAAGGACAATTGCAGAGGTGAGTAAAATGCTCATGAGCTTTGCCCTCAGGGGACTTGAAGTCTTGCTCTGTATTTGCTTGAGAGGAAAGTCGAAAGAATACAGAGGGAAAGGAAGGGCCAAGCAATGCGACTAAAAGTTGGAAGGATAAAAGCATTTATCTACTCTACCTTGTTGCCTAGAACTCCCCTGGTTCAATTTGTCTATAAAAGATTTAGATAAGTATGAGGTGTTTTCTTTAACAAATCACTATTTGCTTTAATCTCCAGGGTAGTGGGTAGTTTTGCATTCCTCAAAGCCATGCCGCCTCTGCCCACTGCACGCAGGACAGTGAGTCAGTACGGAAGCCTCCTGAGGGCTCTCCTCCTGTACGAGCACATCACAAATTGGGGGCGTGTCCTCCTCACAGGGCTGATGCTTTCTTCTTCTGAACAATAAAAAAAGCACTTCCTAAATGAATCAATATTTTATTTTATTTTATTTTATTTTATTTTTATTTATTTCTAGGAGAGAGAGAGAGAGAGACAGCGTGAGCAGGGGAGGGTCAGAGAGAGAGGGAGACGCAGACTCCGAAACAGGCTCCAGGCCCTGAGCTGGCAGTCAGCACCGAGCCCGACGCGGGGCTCGAACCCACGAACGGCGAGATCGTGACCTAAGCGAAAGTCGGTCGCTCAACCGACTAAGCCACCCAGGCGCCCCTAAATGAATCAATATTTTAAAAAGTAAGGGGCACCAGGGTGGCTCAGTCAGTTAAGCGTCCAACGTTGGCTCGGGTGATGATGTCACAGTTTGTGAGTGCAGACATGGGGCTCTTTGCTGTCAGCACGGGTCCTGCTCTCTCCGCCCCTTCCCCACACTCTTTCTTTCCCAAAAATAAATAAACATTTTAAAAATTGTAATCTTATTCAGAAAAATAAAAGCCCTGCAGTAGACTTATTACAAGAATGAACTGTTTTAGGGTAGTATTATTTGCATGCAAACAATAATTAGGGTAATTAAGCAGGCTCGGATGGACCGCGTTTGTCCGCACCGCCTATCCATTGGTTTTGCATTTCGTTATATCTGGAAAACAGTGCAAGTGGATGTCTTTCAAAACAGTTTGGAATTCAAACTGTCTCTAGTTCATGCTGACCTTAACTCCCAATTCACCCAAATCAGTAAGACTGAACTCTAGTTTCCCAAAGCTTTTGGGGGCTGGTTGGAGGACACCTGCATCTTTTTCTCCTGAATTATCTGGACTCATCCCCAAATACACGACAGAATGGCCGTCCCCCTTGCACTTGACTGTCTGCGTGTATATACTGAGAAATTTGGGACCACTCCTCCTGCCCAGAGCCTTTCCTTTTTTAACCCACAAGATAATCAAGTTGCGGTCTCGAATGAGAATGAATCGCCTGACATATTTTATAATTTATGAGTGTGTTGCATCTGATGTGAAATGATCAAGTTTTATGATCTATGTCTGCGTTTGCAATTTATTGACTCAGAGTTTGGGTATTTAGCTTCTCAAAACGGATTTAATGTGGCCAGATTAGCTGGCCCTTTTTATGAAGGCCAGCTTGATCGCTACCCAGGAGTTACAGAGCCCCTCCTAATCCCTTCAATATCCCCTCAATATTAAGGCTGATTCAAAGCTCCATGTGTGCCTCATCAGAATAATGACAGCAACAATTCCTCATATTTGTATAATGCTTAATATTTTTCAAAGCACTGTTGTTAAATGTCATACCCTCCCAAACCGGGTTCAGTGATAGGAAACTGAGAAGAATCTCATTTTCCTCATTAAAATAAAGTAAAAAATGTTAATACCCGAGGAAATGGAGCTGCCAGTCCCTCAGTTCCACATTCATTAGCAGAATCCTGCTAAAAATTGCCGGCGATTCCTGTTGTGCTTTGCAGTCGTGGACAGTCGCATCAGTCTCGCTGCCTCCCCTCGGTTTTCCAGAGAGCGCAACTGCCCTTCTCTTTAGCTCTCCTCCACGGACACACAGGGTAGTCTGTCTGGGGCTGGGGCCGTGAGGGGCCGTGAGGGGCCGTGAGGAGCAAGGAGCGGCAAGACGGCTGCCTCCCCTCAAGTGGCCCCTTGCCTGCTATGATCAGCGTCACCAGGCAAAGCCCTCTCAGCTGCCCTTTGAATCTGAAATCCTCCTTTGGGGTTTTCCTCTGCTCACCGCAGTCAGTCCAGAGATGTTAGGCCCTCGGAGCTGGCACAGACGCAGTCATGAGTCTTCACCTGCTAAGTGGCTCGGGGACTTTCCACAGTCCTTAAGATCTAAGAAGCCACACTCCCTGCAGTCGCAGCTTTACTAAGGGTCTGTGCCACCAGCAAAAGAAGTCAGAACAGGCAGAGCCCACGGGGATGCTGGGAAGCCTGGCAGAGGGAGCCAGAAGCAGGTCACCTTCTAAAGGCTCCAGTTGCATTTTACCAGTTTGCACATTTGTTCCACTCTGGAGGTGACTGTGTGTGCCTGACCTTGGCCTGACTCCCCAAACTAAAAGGGGAGCAAGCGTCTATGTTCTGTCTCTCGCCTTTCTATCCCTGATGCAAGTCTCTTTATGACTACAAAAAGCTAAGCTCTATGTTAGGGAAGAGCTTTAATCCTGCTGTATCTTGCTCTCTTCCCTCAACAGCATCATTGGCGCACCTAGAAAGTACCTGGGCACCTCAATGATAGCATGAGCAAGTGTCCACTCTTTTCATATTTCTAGCAGGAGACATGGTAGCCATCAGTGCTGGTGGCAAAAATACTTACAGCTCTCTGCCTTCAGGTACAAGTAGGATATACTTCCCTTCTCTTCTCTGAAGTCAGGCCAAGTGTGGGACTTGCTCTGTATCACAGGCAGAGAGCAGAGGTGATGTATGTCTCTTCCAGAGGAAGCTCTCACAGCCTGAGTGTGACTTGTCACCTTCTTGACCATTTGGCCGCAGTGATGGTGGAGACACATTTCAAGAGAAAACCTCCATCCTCCTGGGCCTGGGTGACTGTGATGAGCAGATCCCAAGAGCCAGCTGACACAGGACATGAAACACGAATAGAAAATAAAAGATCTATCATGTCTTGCCACAGCGAACGTTGAGTTGTTCGTTATCACGGCACACACTGACCTGACTTGAGTACATGAGTAGAGGAAGGCACTGGCAAGATTTGAAAACCAGCCCATGAAAACTCAGATGCTCCAGCACTTCAGGAAGTTGTCTGACCTCTGTTGAAGAGAGTGTGGAAAGCAGCTCAGCAGCCCTGATACGACAAAGCAGAGGGCAGTCACCGCCACCCCTTGCCACCATGGCTGACATAATATGTAAGATGTATAGCTTGTTGTCAAGATAATTCCATTTCCTGAAAGTCTCTCTCCTTTTGGAGAGGGCACACATTACACATTTTCTTCCCTACATTTTCAGAAACAAAGGAAGAAAAAAGGGATCCTGCCAAACAGCATTTATATTTAGCATGCACCATATGCACATGTGCGGTATGGAGCACAAAGACATGTGGCAGTCCCGCCGGATTGAAATCAGCAGGATAGAGAGCAGGAGATATAATATGTAAGTGCGAGACTCACAGGCGTATAAATGTAGGCATTTCTGAGAACAGAATGGCTCTTTGTGTCTTGACTTCACAAGATTCCTCAGTAGCCACTTCAGAATATTCTAGGGGAGCGTAATCTTTAGATGCAAGGCCATGAGTGAAAGGAGGGCTCTGTGGGCAAATGGTCTTTGAAGTGGAGTGCAGTTACTTAGGGCCCCTGCAGGTTCTTGCTAATCCACTTGACTACATCCTCCACTATGGAGCTCACTTCTGAATGGGAAGTTTTTCTCCTTAGAGTCACAGAGGGACAAAATGTTTTGAGAGGAAGACGGTGTCTACCAGCAGCAAAGCCACGCTTACAACTGAACGCTTGATATTTATGAAGGGGGCATGAGAAGCAAGAGCTTAGGCCCTAAAGAGGGAACTGAATTTAGGAAACTGCAAATAAGGTAGCAAAGCAAACACATGCATATACAGTATGAAGCAGGGTGGTATGATGGCTCCCCACCAGCTTTCACCAGCAGGTGAGTGTTAGAGAGAGTTTTTGCCCATTTCCAGCTCCCACGAGGAAGGGTTTTCTCTGAATACACACAAGGCCGTCCATAGACCTTTACTCACACCACACCTAGCAAGCAGTGATTCTGTTGATCAGATATGGATTATCCATTTAATGGATAAAAAGAAACCTTCTATTTGCTTGATGAAATTCAGAATATTTTGCTGTTTATATGTGCATATTTTTGTTGGGTTTATACCTATGAGTGAATGTGTATGGGTTGCTAAGTATTCATATATATTTTTTAATGTTTATTTATTTATTTGCAGAGAATGAGAGAGCAAGCAGGGGAGGAGCAGAGAGAGAGAAGAGAGACAGAATCCCAAGTAGGCTCCATGCTATCAGCACAAAGCCCCATGTGGGTTTTGAACTCACAAACCACGAGATCATGACCTGAGCCAAAACCAAGAGGCAAACATTTAACCAACTGAGCCAGTGAGGTGCCCCTCATATATTTTATTAGATACTACCCGGTAGGTTTCCAAGTGTGTGCAAGTCTGCACTCCTACTAGCAGCCTCATCAGTACTTGGAGCTGTCATTGATGTTTTGTTGGCTTATTAGTTTGTTTTGTTTTTCTTTCTTTTAGTGTTTCTGGTGTATGTGTTTTGTAGTTTTAATCTGTAATTATGTTAAACACATTTTCAATTTGTAATGATAAGCACCTTTTCACATGCTCAGTCACCATTAAGGCATCTTTTTGATGAAGTTCCTGTTCAAGTCTTTCTCATTTTCTGATAGGATTATCAGCCACTTATATGTAGGAGTGCTTTTTATATATGAGTCCTTTGTTGCATGTGTGTGTTGCAGTTATGTCCTGTTCTTTGGCTTGCTTTTCTGTGTTTTTAATGATGGCTTTTGATGAGCAGAAGTTCTTAATTTTAACGAAGTCCAGTTTGTCAAATTTTTTATGTTTAATGCATTTTGTTCTAAGACGTCTGCCTACCCCAGCCATTTTTTCCTGTATTTTCTTCTGAAAGGTTAATTATTTTAGCTTCTACTTTCCAATGTATGATCCACTTCAAATTAATTTTTGTGCCCAGGATGAGAAAGGGGTCAATTTTCATCTTTTCCCCTACATGGACATCTAGTTTCTAGCATCTTTTATTGCAAAGACATTCTTTTCCTCCACTGAATTACAATGGTACCTTTGCCTTAAATTAAATGACTATGTGTGTGGTTCTCTTTCCAGGCTCTGTATTATCTCTACTGGTCTATTGGTTCACCCTCATGCCTTTACCATCCATTAACTTAATTACCATAGTTTTCTAACATGTTTTGAAGTCTGGTAGCACACATGCTCCAACTTTGTTCTTTGTTGAGTATCTCTTTGCTGTTCTTGACCCTTTGAATTTCCATATAAGGTTTAGAATCAGCTTGCAAGATCCTCAAACCCAACCTCCCAAGACTCTGACAGGGGTTGTATTGAGACTATAGGTCAAACGGTAAGAACTGATGTCTTAATAATATTGAATCTTTAAATGCACAAATGAGGTATATCTCTGAATTGATTTAGATCTTACTTATCTCAGCATATTTAGTAGGTCTTGTGTAGAAATCCTATACATCCTTTGTTTGACTCATTTATAGCACTGAGCATGGTAATTGTTTGTTGCCAGAATAAATACAACTGACATTATATATTTGTCTTAGTAAATTCACTTTTTAGTTGCAATAGTTTATCTGTAGTTTCTGAATTTCCATATACAAATTATGTAGTCTGAAAATAACAACAGACATCCTTATTCCATTTATGCTCTCAGAGGAGAAGCTTTCAGTATTTCACCATTAAATGTTGTTTTTTTATAGATTTTTATGTATATCTTACTATCAGATGAAGAGATTATACAGATGTACCAAAATGCACACACAAAGGTGTTTATAACAGCAGTATTCATAAAAGCCAAAAACTAGAAACAAACTAATCATTTGTGAACAGTGGAATGGATATATAAGTACAGTGTACCCATAAATAGTCTTTGCAATAGAATACTGTGGAGTAGTATAAAATGATGACTTGCTCCTATACTACACAACATGGTGATTCTCACATAATGTTCAGTGAAAGGACTTAGTTCTACATAAGATAATTCCTCATATTTGGGTAGATTTTTTTTTTCCAGCATTGCAGCCATGTGCAATGTGTTAGTTAGAAGAACAGCTGATTTCAATGTGACCATTCATGTTAGAAAATACTTCTTTATCGCCTTATCATTCAATCTCAGCCATCATCACTATATATCTAATCAGTTAAAAGAATAGTTCCTGTGGCAAACACCCTAAGGTGACCCCTCTTGAGTCATGTCCTAGTATAATCCCCTCCCCTAGAGGGTAGACGGAGGCTGTGACTTACTTCTAGCTCCTAGGATATGGAAAAGGTGATACAATAGCCATTCTCTCGAATAGATGACATTATAAAAGGCTGCATCTTCCTACAAGAGTCTTCTGTAGGTTTTTAAAAAATAAGCTGCCATGTTGTGAGAGGGCACGGTAGGGAACCGCAGGTGGCCTCTAGGAGCTAAAAGTGGCCACAAATGACAATCAGTGAGAAAACTGGGCCTCACCCCAAGGAACTAAAATCTACCAAAAACCATATGAGCTGCCGGCAACTACATTGGACCCCTAGTTCTAGAAAAGAAACCAGCCATAGCTAATACTTTGGTTATAGCTTTGTGAGGCCCTGAATAGAGCATGTAGCAAAGCTGTGTCTGGACTCCAGACCCCCAGAAACTGGAAGATAATAAATGTATTCTGTTTGAGGACACTGTATTTGTGTTAATTTTTTGCATAGCACTAGATAATTAATACAGTTCTACTGACTGTCATTCTACTTGTCTTTTCATTCTGGAGGGAAGAGTAGCGGTGGACTTAGAACCAGGATAACCCATCTGGGAAATGCTTTGATTGAATTGGTGGCCCTCTAAACCTGGTGCACAGCGGTCACCCTGGGATCCCCCATACTCCTACCTTTGCCATCTTACTCACTTTTCCCATGTATTCCTCTCAATTAGTTTAATTCCCTTTCTGAGTGGAATTCCTCCCTCAACAGTTTCCTCAGAAAGAAAGTATGTTTGGGAATCACATTTTAAAGATCTTACATATCTAAAAACATATTCATTCTATGCTTCTCTTTGATTGGTAGTTGGGCTCAGTATACATTCTAGGTTGGAAATAGTTTTGAAGGCAGTGCTCCAACACAGTTGCTCTTGAGTTAACTAAGAAATTCTGATTCCTGATGCTCGGCATAACATCTGCTTCTATTCCACCTCTCTAGAAATACTTAAGATTCTCTCTTTGTTCCCAGTGTTCTGAATATTCCAGTTATATGGTTTGGTAAAAGTCTATATTCATCTATTGTTTTGGGCTCTCAATGAGCCCATTCAACCTGGAAACTCAAGTCTAACAGCCCAAAGGAGTTATCTTGAATCATAGCTTTCACTCTATGTTCTCTGTTCTCTCTTTTGAGAGTTCCTATTACCTAGATGTCGAACTAGTCTCCTGTGTAAATATTCCCTGAAATTTTAAAGAGCCTGCCCAGCACATCTCATAGTGGACAAAATGAAGCAAAAAGCTTCCACTGGGATTTCAGCTCAAATTCTCATTTTCCTCTACAGGTAGAAAGGATGCCACCTTCTCATTTTCACTGCATTTTACCACAGCTGGTATTATTTCTTCTTCTGATTTTCTGTTCATAGTGGTTTCTGAGACCCCTTTCCTTTCTCACAAACCACTGAATTGCATGTAAAGTGAAACTTTGTAATTGCTTTTTGTCTCCCTGCTTTATTTCCCAGAATGTGTTTTCTATCTAAGTAATTGTTCCACTTTTTCCCTTTTATCATGTTTTTTAAGAACATTTGGGGACAAGCTGTTACATCAGTTAGGAGTCTGAGTTGCAAGAGGTAGAAACCCAGTTTGAGCTAGCTTGAGCAAAAAAAAAGTGGGGAAGGAAGATTTACTTGGCAGATACAATCAAGTTACTGGAAATGCAGATCCTACTGGACTTCAGACACAACAAGACTGGGGACTGAACAACATGTAAATCAAGTCTCCGCTTCTTGCCCCTACTCTTCTCTGATACTTTTGTTCTTTTCTCTTGAGCTTTTATCCATATGACAAAAAATACGGTCACTGACAAACAGTTCCAGAGTTCTACCGTTTGCAGCTTTAGTCACTGGTGAGAGACTGACTCTGAATCCAAAATCTCAAAATCCTGGGTAATGAATGTGACTAGCCAAATTGGATTTAGGTGTCCATTCTTAGATCAGTCAAATCTAGATAGGAAATCGGAATCACAGAACAATAATGCTACCTGAGTGGATGATAGGGGAGGAGGACAGCCCCCAGATTACGGGTGCTGATGCCAGGAAGACTATCCCTTAGAATATTCCTGGTAGCAAACCTTTTCCAGATGGAGGAGACTTAGCAACAGGTATCACTCTTCTCTGAGACACTGGGGCCAGATCCTTCACAAGCTTAAGTGATATTTGGCATCCAAATCCTGATGGGCACAATCATTTAGAAACTGAACAACCCAAGAAAAGAACTGGGTTGAATCCTTAATATTTGTTTTCCAAATTCGTAGTAAACAGTCAGTAAAATCTGAGTAAGTACTTCCAGGTAACAAGTATTTATAATAAAGAACAGATAGAATTCTTAATAAAGATTTACCTTAATGGACTTGGTTAGTAACTAACCTATCCCCAATTTACCAGATAATTTCCTGCCTCCCCTCTCACTGGATAGACCTGATTCAGAAGACGTGGGTAGAAAATAATGCTTATTCCTAAATGGATGGTGAAATCCCAGAATACATTATAATTTGCGGTAGGTCACAGGAAACCTTCAAAAACCTTAACTCTGAGGTTACTAAAAGCAGGAGTAATACGATTTTGTGTCAGACTTCTTTTACTTATTTTGTTGGAATGCTGGCCTTCCAGTCTTTCTAAAATTTTTTCAGCTTCCCCCAAGTCATTTGGTAATTCATTCACCTTTTGCTCTGTTCTTTATTCTTCCTTTAGCTATTGCCTTCTCTTTTCACTGCTGTCTTCAACTTTTGGTTGACATGGTTATCTACAAACAGAATTTCTTCTAAAGAAAGCAAAAATCTAACTTAACAGTTGTAAAAACTATTTTACACTATTTTTGTATAATTACTTGAGTTTCCTGTAGTGGAGCAGCTGAGAAAAATTGCTCTAATTGTGTAATTTTCTGCAACTACTCTGGGACAAAAATCTCGGTAATTGGATTTTTTTAAACTAACAAGTCGTCACAATTGGATAGTTCTTTAACTATTTGTGCTTATGCTTCAGAAATTTTCAGTGGATATACAGTGTATTTTAAATGTTTTGCATCAGCTTGTGGTCTCAAATTTTATTTATTTAACTTTTGGTTTTAAAATAGATGACAACTCTGATTGTACATTGTCTCCACTAAATGGACCTTTGCTAAGTTTTGTAGCCTCTTCATCCCCACCCCATACTCTGCTGTTGCCACAGGAACCAAAATCTTGGCGTGTGTGTGTGTGTGTGTGTGTGTGTGTGTGTGTGTAGCTCCGCCCCCAAGAGGCTCTGTCTCCCAGAGTGCTTTGCTGTTACTATGGAAATGCTTGCCCATTAATCTTGTTGTCCTTCTACTACCAGAGCACCATTAACTGTCTCAGGCAATCAAGTGATGTTACCTACAGCAGAGAAAGGAAAGACTGCTTCCTATTCTACAACCGCAGCACTGATTTTAATCAAGATTTAATCAAGGACCAGAAGAAACTAAAGCTACTCTAACAGTTCTCTTTTAAAAATATCCAAGCAGGATCCTGATTGATGCATAGGCACGTGCGCTTGTTCATGCCCTTGCTTGAGACCTCTGAAAAAGCACGCTACGTATTTTTAAGCTACTTTTGTATTTAACATACATTACAAAAGATCACAGTGGAATCTGGAGGACAAGTAGTCATTCATTATTTTTTAGTGATGAAAACAATGTAATGCTTAACTCAAGTTTTCTGAAGAACATATTTTTGGATATAGACATGAAAACCACGCACACACACACACACACACACACACACACCTGCTGACTTGAACAAAACTTTATCATCCTGTAGAAAGGAGGGGTGGTAATCATGACACAAGGGAAGAAAATTAGCTAATGAGTTACAGATACTTTTATAAATTTTGACTTCTCTATTACTTTCAGCTTAGGCATCTGTGATTTTTTTTGTTTTTTTATTGAAGTATAGTTGACACTAGTTGACACACAATGTTACATTAGTGTCAGGTCTACAACACAGTGATTCAACATCTCTATACGTTGTGCTCTGCTCACCCCCAGTGCAGTTATCATCTGTCATCAATTATCAGAGGTCCATTGACTGTATTCCCTATTATATAACTTTCTTCCCCATGAGAGCTGTTCTATTTTTACTTAACATTCTTTTTTTTTTTTTGCACTTGCCTTTCTTTCATTTATTTATTTATTTATTTTTATGTTATGTTCTTTTTTTAATATAATTTATTGTCAAATTGGCTAAAATACAGTGTGTACTGTGTACTCTTAATTTTGGGGGTAGATTCCCATGATTCATCACTTACATACAACACCCAATGCTCATCCCAAGTGCCTTCCTCAATGCCCATCACCCATTTTTCCCTCTCCCCCATTACCCATCAACCCTCATTTTGTTCTCTATGTTTAAGAGTCTTTTATGGTTTGCCTCCTTTCCTCTCTGTTTGTATCTGTTTTTTCCCCATCCTTTCCCCCATGGTTTCTACTAAGTTTCTCAAGTTCCAACTATGAGTGAAAACATATGATATCTTTCTCTGACTACTTATTTCACTTAACATACTACCTTCCAGTTCTATCCATGTTGCTGCAAATGGCAGGATTTCATTCTTTCTCATTGCCAAGCAGTATTCCATTGTATATATAAACCACATCTTGTTTATCCGTTCATCAATTGATGGACATTTAGGCTCTTTCCATGATTTGGCTACTGTTGAAAGTGCTGCTATAAAAATTGAGTTACATGTCTCCCTATGAATCAGCACTCCTGTATCCTTTGGATAAATTCCTAGTCGGGTTATTGCTGGGTCAAAGGGGAGTTCTATTGTTAATTATTTGAGGAACTTCCATACTGTTTTCCAGAATGACTGCCCCGGTTTGCATTCCCACTAACAGTGCAAGAAGGTTCCCGTTTCTCCAATCCGCAGCAGCATCTGTTGTTTCCTAAGTTGTTCATTTTAGCCACTTTGACCAGAGTGAGGTGGTATCTCAGTGTGGTTTTGATTTCTATTCCATATAATGAGTTATGTTGAGCATCTTTTCATGTGTCTGTTGACCGTCTGGATGTCTTCTTTGGAAAAGTGTCTATTCATGTCTTCTGCCCATTTTTTCACTGGATTATTTGGTTTTCAGATGTGGAGTTTGGTAAATTCTTTATAGATTTTGGATACTAACCCTTTATCCGATGTCATTTGCAAATATCTTTTCCCATTCTTTGAGTTGCCTTTTAGTTTTGTTGATTGTTTCCTTTTCAGTGCAGAAGCTTTTGATCTTGGTGAGGTCCAATAGTTAATTTTTACTTTTAATTCCTTTGCCTTTGGTGATGTGTTGAGCAAGAAATTGCTGTGGCTGAGGTCAAAGAGATCGTTGCCTGTTGTCTCCTCTAGGGTTTTGATGGTTTCCTGTCTCACATTTAGGTCTTTCATCCATTTTGAGTTTATTTTTGTGTATGGTGTGAGAAAATGATCTAGTTTCATTCTTCTGCATGTTGCTATCCAGTTCTCCCAGCACCATTTGCTAAAGGGACTGTCTTTTTTCCATTAGATACTCTTTCCTGCTTTGTCAAAGATTAGTTGGCCTTACATTTGTGGGTCCAATTCTGGGTTCTCTATTCTATTCCATTGGTCTATGTGTCTGTTTTTATGTCAATGCCATAAAAACAGTAGTAGAGGCTAACATCTGGGATTGTGATGCCTCTTGCTTTGGTTTTCCTTTTCAACATTACTTTGGCTATCTGGGGTCTTTTGTGGTTCCATACACATTTTAGGATAGTTTGTTCTAGCTTTAAGAAGAATGCTGGTGCAATTTTGATAGGTATTGCGTTGAATGTGTAGAGTGCTTTGGGTAGTATTGACATTTTAATGGGGGATTGGATGTATGAAAGGTGTTCTCTGTTTCTTCTTCCAATGCATGAGCATGGAATGCTTTTCCATTCATTTGTGTCTTCTTCAATTTCCTTCATAAGTTTTCTATAGTTTTCTGCATACAGATCTTTTACACCGTTGGTTAGGTTTATTCCTAGGTACTTTATGGTTCTTGGTGCGATTGTGAATGGGATCAGTTTCTTGATTTCTCTTTCTGTTGCTTCATTATTGGTGTATAGAAATGCAACTGATTTCTGTACATTGATTTTGTATCCTGCAATTTTGCTGAATTCATGTATCAGTTCCACCAGCTTTTTGGTGGAGTCTTTCAGGTCTTCCATGTAGAGTATCACGTTATCTGCAAAAAGTGAAAGTTTGACTTCTTCTTTGCCAATTTTTAGGCATCTGTGAAATTTTCAATTTGACACTATGGTCATTTGTGTAAAGTAAAAATAGGACTTATTGGTAATTCTGGAAGGATTTTCCAGGTCATCAGGAAAAAAAATATTTGAAAACAAATCTCCGCCTGGATGTGAAATGATAACTGGAAAGATTAGAGTCACTCTGACAAATGATATGTGTCCAATAGCTGTTTTTAGAACTAGGAAAATAGCAGAAATATCAGGGAGGGCAGCTGATGTTCACATGATATTGAAGATGTGAGCAGGAGAGGAAAGATTCTTGGTACAGAAATAGGACAAAGGACCAGGAGTGTCCCCTCTTTTCTGAAGACCCACAGAAGCAAGAATGGTTGTGACTTTGAGAAACCTAAATAAGGCTCTTTGTTGCTTTGGCACCTGGCTCTGAGGCAAAACAAAAACACATGAACGAGTGAGTGAAAAATGAACAAATGAACTGGTTTGGCACAGAACTTTAGGAGATTTGTTCAAATGTCTGATAGAAAAGAATGTAGGTCCATAAGCCTAACACTCATACAATGGCACGGAAAGTCTTCCTAGAGAAAGCAGATCTTGTATGTAGATTAGGATGGGGGGGGGAGATTAAATTGGTAGGATTTTGTCAACCGGAGAATACATAAAGTGACAACTTCAGCATTTGAACATTCAGCTTCCAGTGACCTGTTTGGTTAAGTCCATATTATGTGTTATCCCAGTTGTATTTTTTCCCATCCCCTTTTGTTTCCTAGGGCTTCTGTAACAAAGTACCACCAACTAGGTAGCTAAAAAACAACAGAACTTATTGTTTCCAGGTACTGAAGGCTTGAAGTCGAAAATCAAGATATCAGCAAGTTCACACTCCCTATGAAACTTGTAGGAGAGAATCCTTCTGGGCCTCTTTTAGCTTCGATATTTGCCAGAAATCCTTGTCATCCCTTGGCTTGGAGATACATTATTTCAGTCTGTGCCTCCATCATCACATGGCCATCTTGTCTAGTGTGTCTTCATATCATCTTCCTTCTGTGCATTCCTATGTCCAAATGTCCCTCTGCTTATAAGGACACAGTCACATTGAATTAGAGGCCCATTCTACTCCAGCATGACCTCATCTTAAGCAATTATATCAGCAATGACCCTATTTCCAAATAAGATTATGTTCTGAGACACAAGTAGTCAGTACTTTAGCATCTCTTCGAAGGACACTCTTCAACCCATAACACCTTCTCTCAGAAATAATATTAAGAGAAGTATTGAGGAAAATTAACTAATAATTAGAAAATTCAGTTTTGGGAAATCTTGACCACTTTAGGCTATCTGAACTCCTTCAGTTTGTTGGAGTACAAGTTAATAGAGTCATATTTATTGAAGTTCAATTTACTTTCATACCAAGGAGGATACACATGAGGTAAAGATAATGGTCATGATGATAGTGGTTGTGATGGCAGTTAATACTTACTGAATGCTTATTATGAGCAAGGTGGTATTCTAAATACTATACATGTATTAATTTATTAAGTCCTTATATCCATCTGGTGAAGAAGCTTCCTATCATTGTCCCCACTTGACAGAATGAGGAAACAGAAGAGCAGAGAGGTTGGTTTGGAGTAAGGCAGCCAGCAGAAATACCACTGCATCTCCAAAAGTCTATCCTCACTTTCTACCTTAAAGGCCCCAATGTGATCACAATAAAACTTGGATCTTCCTGATTTTGAGGACACCTTTATACATCCAATCCCCCAAAAGCAGTTTCAGGAAGGAACTAGCGATGGTGTGGTATATCTTTAAATCACCAATTTCCCCTCCCATGTGAAACGAATGTGCATGTGCCAGTCCACATAGGTCTCTCTGGGAGGCAGCATAGCCAGTATCTTGATTTGCTCAGGTTGGATCCTGAATGCCGTGTTATTTTCAACATTTCTTTCTTATTTTTATGCCTATAGAATGGATCTACTTAATACTAAGTTTGAGGGTATTTATAGACATAGGAATATCAATTCTTTCCCCAGTGCAAAAAAAAAATTCTGGGTCATCAGTCTGAGAACAATGTGCCAAAAAAGTTGCATTATGCTTGTTATTTACCTAGATATGGGAGAGCTAGGGTGATTGATAGCAATTAAGACATCAGTATTCTCATTCTCTTGGGATTTCTTGGATGAATTACAAGAGCATACTGATTTGACTTGTTTGTCCATCCATGTATTTAATTAGTTCCAACAATAAAGCAAATTCTTTGTTGTATGCTCACCAGAACTTCTATGTCCTAGGGTGACTTTATGTAAAAACAGGAGCCTCACAAATATAAAATACACAAAATACATGAATGCACTCGTCTCATCATCGAAGCCTGTGTGTTAGGGACATAAATCTATTGCGTAATGTAAATATTTTTCCATAAAATGTAAAAGCTTAACACATCGCGAGCATTCAAAAGTTACAAAACAATATACAAGTTAATCAATTAAATAGAAAGCTTAAACTGGAAGCAATTCCACACCTTAGGCAAAATTAAGGAGTTTAGTGCCACTCTCCAAGTCTTGGGACATTCCATCCTGGAGAGAGCAGAAATGAAATCTCCTCTGTTTATGTTTGCCTTCCCTGTCCACTGTCTCAGGGCTTTCAGAATTCCTGACTTACCTTCATGGGATTCTGCATGACATTGCTTTTGATGAAGGGACAAATTTTGCAGCAAAGTATGTGTGCCCCTGGAAAGGGTTACATGACCAAAGGGTCCGTTTGTTCTACCATCAGCATATCAGATGGAATGTTGGAATGACCTATTAAAGATTCAGTTAAGACAGGAGTTAAGAAACAAAATCCTCTAGGTCGGGGAGCTCTTTCAGATGTACTGAGCAGCAGTTGATACATGGTGTTGCACCCCAGTAGCTAAAATATATGGATCTAGGGATGAAGGTATGGAAGTAGCATTAGTCCTTGTCATCATTGCTCCTAATAGCTCACTTCCTATTTGTGCTTCTCATTCCTACAAACTTAGGTTCTGCTGGATTAGAGGTCCTGGGTCTCAGTGGGACTACCTTTCTACCAAGGAACATGGTAAGGTAAGGGATCCACTGAGCCTGCACCCACACCTGCCACCTAGTCATGCAGGGCTCTTCATGCCTGTGGACCAGCAATCAAAGGAAGGGGTCCCTGTACTGTTAGGAGAAATATTTCTTAATTATTATGAGATGCTAGAATTGCTGATACATACATGAGGCAAAGAAGAATATGCCTGAAACTGGGAGAGATTCACTGAATTATCTCTTGGTGCTTCTATTCCTGATGGTAATGGTGAATGGGAAATAATAGAAATCATGGCCTAACTAAGGCATGATAATCAGACTCTCAGAGATAAAGTTCTGGGTTACTCCATCAGGTAAGCGATCTAAAGTGGCAGACGTGATGGCCAAAGGTAGAAGAAATCTAGAATGGGTTTTAGAGGAAGGAGATAATAAATATCAATTACAGCCTGGGGGCCAGCTGTAGCTGTTTTTCTGTACTTATTCTGCTAACTTTCTCACGTTGTTTTAATGAAGCTGTGTCTGGCCATGACCTTGAACAGGTCACACCACATAATGGCAGAATGGGCTTAATGTGGGGTTCAAGAAGATCTGAGAGGGAATACAACAGTCAGTATGTCTAAAATTTCTTTCAAGTGATGCCTTAGAGAAATGGTGATCCACAGAACATACTTTGGCGAGTACTTTTTGGTTTGTATTTTAGATGATTTCTTGTTGAATTTAAAAGGGTATCTCTAATGATCAAACTATCTCTGTGTTAAACTAATGATAGACAAGTTTATTTTTATCATATGAAACACCGCCCCCACAACAAAAGAAGCAAAGAGAAGAATTTTGAAGGTAGCGAACACTTACTGACAAAATTGTGGTCCCACTGTGGGTACTTAGTAAATCTGAATAAGGACTTTGCTGTATCTAGAAGCCGCATTGCTCAGAGAGTACTGGTCTCCACATCTCGAAAGCAAACTCCCTCTAGCCTAGTAGGAAAAGATCACTTAGAGCCCCGTGTTTTTCTTTGAATGTGTTGCTACAGTTATGCTCATTACAGGGATTACCCTAAAGTAATGGGGTCACTTAGCTGAAAAGCCAACCTTACTCTAGTGAATTCTAACATTTGAAGAGATTAGAATGACCTTAAGGGATTGCAGTGATGTCTGTCTTTCATTTAAGACTTCTGTGTCTCAGAATAATTTGGCTTGTAAATACAAGTTGGCTTGATAAGGGAAAACTGCAAAGATTCGTGCATTTGTTAAAGCATAGACCCAAAGACTCACCTCTTTGGGGAAAAGGGGGAAAAAGAATACTTCTTTCTCTCTCTCTCTCTCTCTCTCTCTCTGTCTCTCTCTCTGCCCACCCCCCCCCCGTCTCTCTCCCTATCTTGTAACTTTAAGTAACCCCATAGCAACTATCTATGTATGAAGGTAACTAGTCTTCATTTCTCTCTGACTCCAAGCTTAGTAGTATTGGTAATTGTGAACTGTTTTCAGAACATTACTTCTTCATTTGGCTTTCCTGGCATCAGACTGCATGACATGTATGCATAAATATATTAATCTATCTGTGTCATTTTTAAAGTTTTTCTTTCTTCCTGAATGTTAACTCCCTAATTTTTTCCAACTCCTTGCTCATGATAAATTCCAGAGCATTGCAATATATTACCTCTTCCATGCAACTTAGAATTCACTGTTTCACATCTGTCATTTGAAGATAATCAGGATTCTTTCACTACAAAATGACTAAACAGTGTGTCTTGAAAGAAGCAAATGATGGATTTCTTCTTAAAATACAGAGAGAAAAATAGTGAAAACATGGCATCTAAGACCCAGTCAGGAAAATAACATTGATGGAATCTCTGCATGCAAGCAAGGTTTGGTCCATCCTACCTAATTTGCTCTCACTTGAGTAATATTCTTAAAATAACTGTTAAGTTGGCCCATTGCTTGGTCCCGTTTCATGTTACCAAGCCAGTAGCAATAACGATGAGGAAGATAATAGCTAGAGTTTACTGAGGGCTCACTGTGCATCAGACATGGACTCTAGTGCCATGCACACATACCTACAGTGTCCACCACTCCGCATCTGTGCACCTCCACCCTGGCACAGGCCACCATCGTTCATAGCTTGGCCTTCTGGAGTAGCCTCTTAATTAGTTTCCTTGCTTTCATCTTTACCATTTATTCTCCACACAACAGCTGGAATGATCTTTTACAAAATATTTTAGAGCACATCACTCCCCTGCTTAAAACACTTCCAAAAGGCTCCCACTGTACTTAAAATCCATTCCAAGCTCCTTACAGTGACTTTCAAAGCCAAGCCCACTGACCTCTGGGACCCTGTAGGCCACACACACTGGCATGTGCAGACACATTAAGCCTGTGCCTGCTTGGGGACCATGGCACCTGCTACTCCCTCTGCTCTGATCTTCCGGCTCCAAATGTCATTCCTCAGAGAAGAATTGCATGATGGCTCAGTCTAAACTAGCTACCCAGTCCCTCTCTATCCTTCCATTTGAATTCTTTATACAGCGCTCATCACTGACTAATATCCTGTTTTCCTATTTGTTCATCATCTGACTCCTTCCCCTGGAATATTTGCTCCTTGTCTGTTCTGTTCACCAGCAGAACACCACTTGGGACATAGTAGGACCTCTATAGTGAATAAATGAATGAATGAGCAGCCCTGTGAGCTAAGAACATTGTGCTAAGAGAGAAAAGGTACATTATACTAAGGTACGAAAAAACCAAGCCTTAGAAAGGGTAGGCAAGTTGCCAAAGCATCAAGCTTCTATGTGGTAAACAGGAATCCCNAAACAGGACAGGAAAGCAGGCCACTGACCTCTATTATAAAATGAAGAAGAAATGTGATTTACCTCCACCAGACCTCTCTTCAGCCAGGAAAACATTACCAGGCACAGAGATGGCCCCTGCTCCGTGGAGGAAAATAAAATATTCCAGCTGTAGCATCTTCACTGTTTTTTACCTAGTGACCATATCAGAAGGGATCCCTCTGAGCCCATTTTTAGGAGGGCTCTGTGGCAATTATTCTTTTCCTTTTGTGGGTCATAAAATCTGAGAATCTGATAAAATTAAGCATCTTTATTCTAGGGGGGGAAAAGGACGTTTTACATATAGACTCAGAAGGTCTTAAACCTAAAGTACAGTTCTGATGTAGAAGGAACTGTTTAGTGGTTTTGTCAGTAGCATTAAAGAGTTTTTGGGTCAACACTTTCTGGGCAGGGCAGACAGATGTCCTCCCCTCCCTGGAGAAGCAATTGAGTGATGATAATAGCCTCAGCCTGAGGCTTTCCTAACCTCAGAGAAGAGGAAGCCAGCTCCCAGCTTCTAATAATTTGGGCTCAGATTTAAAGGATCACTCCAGCCCCTTACTGATGAGTCTTCCCTTCTTCCATTCAGTAAATACTTGTGAGCACCTGCCGTGGGATGGGTATTGTACTAGGCTCAGAGGATCCAGGAGAGTCGGGTTGGCCCTTGCCTTCATGGAACCCACAGACCCACAGGGAAGCAGAGATGCTCAGGAGACCATGGAAACATCTCTCCTATTTCCACGGCAGTAGGTGATAAGTGAGCAGCATTTAACCAGCAGTGGAGTTAGAGAAATCCAAATCATCAGACTTGGTCTGGCCAAAGGATTTCTGCCTGAGGTCCATAAAACACATTTTCAAACATACTTTTTTAGGTTTTGTTATATGATGCACATGATTTACTTGAATTCTACGGACCATCTGGAACCTGTACTGCTGTTAGACTCTGAAGCCGACTTCTGAAGGAATAGGAATCAGGCTTAATGAAACTGCCTGGAACATTTGATCTTACCTATTTTTGAGCTGCAGAAGTTAGATTTTACTAAAAGCTAAGAGATACCTGGGGCTTTGGGGAGAGGCGAACCCTTCTTCAGCTAAAAGCACTTCCATACTAAATATTTAGAGTATTCATGTATAAACAGTTTATACCATTCAGCCACATCCCCACTATTTAGCTTCAATAAATGAGAAAAGGGGAACACTAATGGATTACATGCTGTAAAGACATGTAGGAAAGACCCCTAAACCATGGTTTGGGGGAGCAGGGAAGCCCCCTGAAAAACAAACGGGAGTTAGCCTTATTTTTGCAGGACTTGGTAATGATATCGATTATATCCAGGCAATGAGACTCAGAATCAATCCTGCAGTCCACCTCTGTCTTGATGGACTGGTCTTTCATCTGAACAATAACACCTACTGAGTTTCTAAATTTCTAAAAAAATTAATCTAGTATCTCAAGATTCTTCTTTTATCTTTCCTTAATCTGCAGCATTAACAAATGCTCTAAATTCTCACTAGAGTATAACCTCAAAATGTCTTCCTATTATAATACTGAAGATGGAAAATACATGCTTCTCATCCTGAAAGACAAAAAATGCCTTGAAGGTGGTTGATTTTCCTTGGCTGTCTAATAGGTTATGAATTCAGGGTGTTTATGCTGAAGAGCTTAATGCTTAGTCATTAAGACGTTATATCAATTCCTGTGTTTACATTGGCCCTATCGCCACTTTAAAACACTGCTCTAGTGGAATTTGAAACATAAATTGGTACAAGTTCAAGCCAGTTCTAATCCTCAAGTAACCCAGGAGCAGGCCGTGTGGAAGTCAGCTCGTGTATTCTCTGTCTGTAATTGTAGTTGCTACCAGTGGCTATATATCTCATTTAATCCTCACACTAACCTCAGGCAGGGGAATCCTTTTCCCCTTGGTTTAGATAAGGAAGCTGAAACTCCAAGGCATGAAGTAACTTATCCAAGGTCACGGCTGAACAGTGACAGAACCTGACATCTGTGTTCTTACAGTTCATTCTGTGAGTGCCTGTAATGTGTTCTCATCATATGTTTACCTCGGTGTGAGTCTGTCTTCGGAATCAGCTAAAAAATAGTTTCTGAACATTGAGACCTACTAGCTGTTCCTTTTACTGGAATTAAATTATATGAGAAACGAATATATTGCAGTTTCAAAAGTTATTTATGGGTCTCGACTTAATTGATCCTGGCGGTTTCTTGTGGGCCTCTGTAAGTCCATGAAATATTCTGAAAGAAAATAATTCTGTTCCTTTTGAGAAATAAGACTGTGTTAACAGTGTTCACTAGAGGGGCGCCTGGGTGGCTCAGTCGGTTGAGCATCCGATTTCAGCTCAGGTCATGATCTTGCGGTTTGTGGGTTCGAGCCCCATGTCGGGCTCTGTGCTGACAGCTCAGAGCCTGGAGCCTGTTTCAGATTCTGTGTCTCCCTCTCTCTGATCCTCCCCTGCTCATGCTCTCTCTCTCTCTTTCTCTCTCAGAAATAAATAAAACATTAAAAAAAAATGTTCACTAGATAACACTGCTGGGATCCAGTTTCAAAAAGGAAACCCATTCCTCAGGAATGTAGGGGTGGACAATTCAGAAGAAACATTGACCTTGGACCACCCTGACAGAACCTACTTTCCCTATAGGCTCTCACCATCCCTACTAGCCCATTCTCCCCCCATCCTCCTGGTCTGTAGTTCCTATTAGGCTGCTCAGAGCATTTGGTGGAGGTGCTCTGTAACCTTGGTCGTGGTTTTCTTTCCATATCTTTTCCATCCTAAAAGAATCCAGTTGACAAATCACCTCTCCAATAAACCGCTCCTTATGTCAGTAATGATTGCTCTATCATCTGAATTCCTGAGGTACTTACTATTTAGTTCCCCAACCTGAACTTTAAAGGTACTTACTGTTTGTAACAATGGTTAGGATCTTTTCTTACTGTATTATGTGTACGTCACATCCCCTATCTTCCATGAGACTATGAAGGCTCTGAAGGCAAGATCCAGGTATTTACTCATTGGTATCCACTTGTTACCTAATGCAGTGCTTATCACATCACAATTTTTCAGTAAATACTCCTTGATCTAACTGAACGTTTATCTGCCTTAACTCTTTCCTCAGATCCTAATAAGCTTTTTGAGTCTAAGTCCAGGTCTCCTTTATGTTTGGTAATGCCTCACCTAGATATATTCGGTGAGTACTGAAAAATATTACATCCTGAATTTACAGTGGAAATTCAACCTATAATCACACTTCTTACTATAAGGATTTCCATTGTAGGTAAAAAAATTATTTCCATTATATAATAATAGCAATAACAATTTATATACACACTGCAAAAGGAATGGTAAGAATTATACCAAAGTAAGAATTAATAGTTCTCTTTGATGGTAGGATTATGAGTAATTATTTTGTTTGTTTGTTTTTTATATTTTTAAGTTAAATGTACTATTAAATTTTCTACAATGAATAGACATACTTAAGTAATTAGAATAAATTATGCTAAAAAGTTGAAAATTTTGAGTCAGCTGTTTAACATCAAAAACTTTAAAATATTCCATTCCCCTTCAGATGTCATTGTCTTGTACTTGGAGAAGTTCAACTTCACAGCGCTCTTTATTTTGTTCAACTACTAATGACACACAACAATTTTCTCTTGAGTACTTTACACATCCCTTTATTGTCCTTTCTCCTTGGTGACTGGTGCCCGGCACCTCTTGAATTCCTTCATATTTTCCTGTGCTGTAAAAAGGAAAGTCAAGTGAATCAAATGTGTCACTTTCAGATTGGACAATTTTGCAAATAGATTACTGATACAGAGCTGAGTATATCAAACATACCAAATGACACCTTTGTCCAAGGCTACAGGCTTTCCAAGTTGATGAATGCAGCAACTAAAGTTGACACTAAAATGAGTGGGATAATTTTAAAAGCAAAACAAAGATTAAAATAAGAGAAGTGGGCATCCAGAAAATATCAAGAACACATAAGTTTGCCGTATCTACTATTGTCATGGCGTTGCTATTTGCTGTTGTTGTTATTGTTGTGGTTACTATATATCATTAATGATGATAAATAACATAATTTAACTTTTCTTGAAAAGTGCTCTTCTATCTGTTTGCCAAGTATAATTTCTATTATGAGAGGAGAAAAGTCAGGGCTAATGTATGTCAGCACAGACTGTGAACTACTCTTCTCGTATTCGCTGTCTTTGTTAACTTTACTGTCCCGCCTTACCCACCAAGTCACCAAATAAGGTCAGGTTTCTTTTCATGTCTTACCCGTGAACCTGACTCCGGCCTCTCAAATGCCACAGGGAAGGGAATGCAGAACTTCCTGTAGGTTATCCCCCAGCCCAAGCTACCACTGGGACTCTTAAGAGCATTCATGCCTGTTTTATAAACCCATGCTAATAACTATGTTTGCCTTTTCCCACTCTGCCTTGCAAATGCTACATTGCCAGAGCTTTCATGTCTCCTTTGTCATCACAGAATGTACCACCCTAAATTCCACACTCTGCACAGGTGTGATCCAAGCCTAGTCACAGTTTTCTCCATCTGCCTTGAAGGCACAGCTAAGATCAGTCAGTGGTGTTGGCCAAAGATAGAGCGAAAGTTCAGCATGTGTAGAAGTGAGTACCCAGAATGATCTATTCTTCCATTGAGCTCTCAAACCCTGCCTGCCTGTCAGAGTACTTGCCTGGTCCCTGATGACTGCAGGGCAATAGTGAGCCGGACTCTTCTTGTACACTGCTCTCCGCCCCCTTTGTTGGGGTCTCTAGACCACTTTACCCCATAGTCATAGGCTCCCAGTCCTCTGACTTGGATAGTGAAAATGGTCCTTTCCTACCTCAAATTCAAGGCCCATTCTTCTTTCACAAGCATGACTGAGGGTGGAAACAGCCAGGTCCTTCAGGGGAATCATTCACACCCACTCATGGGTTGAAATCCAACCTCCCTGGTTCAGATCAGGCTATCATGATACAGACTGTGCATTTCCCAAAGTCTGGGTTGTTCACTCCTCATTAACTCTCTAACAGTCACAGTGATGCATAGTCTCCTGGTCTACTTAATTTTCCTCTTGCTGGGCAAGCAAGATGAATACATTTCCCAGACTCCCTTGCAGTTAGGCTAGAACCATAGCTCTAGTCTGGCCAGTAGACTCTCTGTGTGGTCTTCCTGGCTGAGATAATGAAAAGTGCTTGTACCACCACCCTCTACCTCTCTTCTCCTCTGCCACAATGGCTGCACAAATTAAAATTTCCAGATATAAATGGCTTGGATGCTTGAGTCACTCCTGTAAGGGAGCCACCCAAGAGGATTAAAGTTACCTTGCAGAGATGGCTAAAAACTTACCAAGTCCTACTATTTCATAGTCAGCATGCTGGGCTCCAAGACATATGATGAGAAGATTAACAGGTTTTCTGCTTCCACAATCATGATCTTAGGAATTATTTCATGCTAAAAAATTTAGAATTCATCTTAAGAGGAACCATAGAGGTTAAAGGATTTTAAGCAAGCATGTATCTTAATCCAGTATTTTCCTTAGAATGATCTCTGTAAAAGACACATGAGAAAAATATTTGAGGGGAAAGACTAGAGGCAGTAATCCAGGGACAAGATAGTGATGGCCTAAAGTAGTATGGGGGCAGTGAAAATAAGTGGAGATTGGAGATGCACTGGGCACAGAGAGAATTGGATGGATGTGATAGGTACAATCCACATGTACGTGTAAATTTTAATTCCTATTACATTTTTTTTCCACAAGACTGCTTTATAGAAATTTGTACTTCTTTTTTTTCTACAATTGACAAATAATGTTTCAAAATAACCAAAAAAGAAACTGCCGTAGTTCCAAATCGGCACCACAGTGCTCTCAGCAGCAGGAGCCCTCCAGTGTGAGCTGCTCTCTATGTTCAGAATCATCTGCTAGGCCCTTCGTTCTTCGCAGCATAGGGAAATCCCTGCCTCTGATACAGAAGAGCGTCAAAACTCAAAATGGTGGCAAGACCTGCATGCAGGGCTAAGCAGAATTGTATGATCTTGAAGTAAGAGGGAAAAAAAACTATCTTCAATTCTTAGACTTCTCCCCCTTGGAAATAAGCAATGCATTTCATAGATTTCCCTACCAATGAAGATAGGGGAATGTCACGGATAAATAGTTTCCCTCCTACGCCAGTCCAACATTTCATTTTCATTTTCATTTTTATATTGATGTTTGAAAGTTGATGCCAGCGTGATTTGATAAACTGGAATGCATGTTAACTTCCCATTGGAGGTAAAAGAAGATTTGAATAATAATATAATCAGTACTGGTAACATTGGATGGGAAAGAGAAAGCCATTTTGAGATAGTATGGTGACCCTTGTTAAATAAACCATGGAAATGTCAAATGTTTCTCAGCACCAGAAAGCCAGGGGTTATGATTTTAAAGTGAAAAAGGTCAAAGCCATACTAACAAGAGAAATATGCTCTCTTCGTATAAGACTAAATAGCATAAACGTCAAAAACATCAATGCTTGACTTGGCAAGCTGGGCTGGATTCTTAGGAGAACTAGTGAGGAAGCTGTTACTTGAGGGGAAAATAAACTGGAAGCACAGTACCAGTACCCTCAGTTCATGGGGCAGGGGCCAACATCCCACCTCTGGGCAGCTGACAATGACCAAATGAGGAAGAGATGCCATGTCCATCCAACCAAAGCCTGGGCCTCTCAGCTGTGTGAGATATGAAAGACGTTCTCCTCCTATATGGAAGAGGAGTAAAAATGGCTCCAGGAAGGGGCTGGAGGCACTGGATTAGGAAATTCCAAAGAGAGGGCTATGTGGAAAGGAAGAGACGGTTGGGGAAAAAGAGCATTCAGAAGCATAAATCCATCAGTCCTTCCATCACATGGGACAAAGGATGGATTAAGTTACCACCTCGCCTCCTCTCACACTATGATGGGTTTTTGAGGCCTCCATGGCCATTCCAAAAAGGCCTCTATCATAGTTTGAGTTATGTTGCTCTGGAAAGCCCTCGCAGAGGCTCAGGAGACAGGACTGGAGAGCACTCCAACTAAATCCAGACCCTCTTTCTCTTCATGGCTCAGGCAAAAGCCATATCTGTCTTTCAGCTCAAAGAGGCAGCTGGTCCCGTCCATCCCATCTAGGCTAATCACTGACTGAGGTACCTAATGCCAGAATTGAATTGAGGCCCCACCTCAAATTTGTCCACAGAAGAGTGTGAATTATTTTCTTTTGCAATACACAGGTAATTAACAATGACCTTTAAAGTTGTTTTTTTCACTTCCTACAAAACTAAATACCTCTCCCATAGCTGACAAGTGGCAACTAGAGAGCAGTAGGAAAGAGGGAAACAACAACAACAACAACAACAACAACAACAACAAGAAAAACCCACAGGGATATCAGAGTGGACATTTGGTGGTGCTGTCACTGACCCTTCTTTAGAGCACTGTGGTCTCCTACGAAGGCAGAATGCTCTGCAAGCCTAGCAAATGCTGAAGAAGAGCCCTTCAGGAAAAAAGAAGAGAAAACAAAATTCACACCAAGTCCTCACGCTGCTCCACTTGCATGGAAAACAGTACAAAGACGAAAATAGAGAAGGCACACAGCACAGCCTAGTAACCTACAGCCCTGCTAAATAGAAAATGCACAGACTCTCCACAGGGCAACTCCATAAAGCCACTCTGGATGCCATTTTGCTAATTGTGTTTGCTATGACACCAAGCACCGCTTAGCTGGGCTCCCAGAGTGTCTCGGTAATGTCAATCACTTGCCAGGAGCGAAAGTGATTTTTATTTGATATCCATACAAAGCAGAAGCAAATGAATTACCATAATGAGAAGCAACATAATGATGTGGAGATGTACAAACTGCCATTGTGTTTAATAACAACAAAGCTTTCCCTTTTGAATTAAATTTGCAGGAAGATTCTTATTGAAGCATCATTGTACTGAAACCAAGTTGTTAAACACACACACACACACACACACACACACACACACACACTCCAAAGTGTTTCAGGCCTATGATTACTGGAAAGGTTGTTAGGAGAATTTTTTTTCCATTTTTATTCTCAGTAAAATCGACTTAGTTGTAGCACTACACAGCTGCGATTTGTGAAGTAAATGGCAAAGCTAAATGTGCCGAAACCCAACATGCTCCCTGAGCAACAAAGGGATGGAAGGCAAATGTTACAGTATTATTGACAACGCTGGTAATGCGCATATAAGCATCTGCTTCATAAAGGGGAAAAACCTATATTATAAACAAAAGGAGTTTCCAAACAGGGCTTGCCAGCTCAGATTCTGGCTTTGATTTGAATTTTCACTTGTTAGATCAAATATTTCCTCTTTTTTCCCTTTCCTTCCAAAGACAAAAAAAATATCTCTGATTTGCATTCTGGAAACCTCCCTATAACTGACTCCTCCTTTTTTCATTTCTTTCTACAAAATTATTTCCTATATTTTTTGGTACTTCCCTATTTCCCCCCTCTTGATTTTCAACAATGGATGAAAATACCATTGGATAGCATGGCATTAATTGACACCTATTTTTGTGATTGTTATGAGGGCATCATCTCCTCTTAAACTGAGTCCAACGTGTGGATGGCATGGGTCCTTCCCTCGCCCCACCGCATTACCATTTATATCCATTTACAATAGAACATCTAGTTTTATTAATGTACACACACAGAGCCAAAACATGGCCTGCATTTGATTGAGCCAAACTTAGCCAGATCTGAAGTGCAGTATTATAGGACTAGAAGCAGGGTGCTTTGGGCTGTGGATTCCAGCTCATCATTAAATGTGATGGAGGGAAGTCATCTTTGTGTCTGTCTCAGTTCTCCCAGCTGTAAACTAGGCATGATACTGCACCTGCTCCACCCACAGCATAGACGTGTCTTAAGAATCAAATCCTATTCAAGTATTTTGTAAGCTGTTATTGCTATGTTCATGAGAAACAATGCAAGTCTTTTAGTAAGTCTAAAACTCATCTAGAAAATCATATAATTTATAAAGATCTGTATTTTAGTTTTTGTCACTTCATTGCCCAGAAAATATTTATCAAGTTACTATTTGATGCAAGACACAATCCTTAGTACTATGTATGTATGTATGTGTGTGTGTGTGTGTGTGTGTATTATATAATGATTCCTGCCCTGAAGGAGGTTATAAACAAAGTAAGAGAAAGGGAATACCATATAAAAAGACAGATAGAGGGGCGGCTGGGTGGCTCAGTTGGTTAAGGGTCCGACTTCGTCTCAAGTCATGATCTCAAGGTTCGTGAGTTGGAGCCCCACGTTGTGTTCTGTGCTGACAGCTCAGAGCCTGGAGCCTGCTTCAGATTCTGTGCTCCCTCTCTCTGTTCTTCCCCTGCTCATGCTCATGCATGCTCTCTCTTTCTCAAAAAAAAAAAAAAAAAAAAAACTTAAAAGAAAAAGACAGGTAGAGGTGTGCCTGGTGGCTCAATCAGTTAAGGGTCCAACTTCGGCTCAGATCATAATCTCACAGTTCTTGAGTTTGAGCCTCACATCAGACTGCTGTCAGCACAGAGCCTGCTTCTATAACTCTGTCCACATCTCTCTCTGCCCCTTCACTCATACACATGCTCTACCTCTCTCTCTTTCAAAAATGAATAAACATAAAAAAAAGATAGAAATAGAAATAGAGCCCATACCTTAGTACCAAATGGGAGACAGTAGAACACAGTGATTAAAAATGCAGGCTTTAGGGATGACTAGCCAGCTTTGTTGGTAGAGCATGCAACTATTAATCTCAGGGTTGTAAATTCAAATCCTCCAAGTTGGGGGTACATATTACTTAAAAAACAAAAAATCTTTAAAAGTGCAGGCTTTGGCATCATACCTCCTGGGTATGCCTCCTGGCTCTATCATTTACTAGCCACAGACCTTGGAAACTGTCTGTGCTCATTTTCCTCATCTATAAAATGGGGATAATAATAGTACCAACCTTATAAACTTGTTGTGAGGAGTAAATGTGTTAGCATATTAATAAGTCTTAGAAGAGTGTCTGGCACATACATAGGACACACGTAACATTCCTGAACCTAAAGACATCTTATGGTGCAATCATCGAGATGGGGAGAGAGTACTAAAGACTATGGTCAAGAGTGGTTCAAGGATTCCTGATCTAGGACCTGGGGATTGGAAGGCTCTTTGGAGAGGAGGAAAGGGATGAGGGACTGGACAGGAGAAGCACTCCAAGCAGGTCAGATAGTCTGCATGAAGGTTCAGAGCCAAGTTTATGTGAGGCACATGTGGAACAGAATGAAGGGAAGGGGCAGGGTTCCATACAGTAACAGTGTGGGGAAATGAAGCTGTACGAGGTATTCTGGATGGCATAGGGACTAGCCTCTGCCTACATCTCCACGGTCAAAAGCCAGCGTGTGCAAAGGTACCATATTTCAAAGCTGCCAGCAGGCTTTCCCTTTGTCTACAGACTATGGTTTGAATTTACCTTTGAAAGTATAGTTCTTCTATGTTTGAAAAGGAAAACAGTGCACTTTAATGGGCTTTTTGGTCCTGAATAGATAAACCTAAATATAGTACTTCTAGAACTGCAGAGCTCCTCACAGTGAGACACTAAACTGCTTTGCAAAATAACATTGAGGCCATCACATCAGGCTTGCGTGAAATTCGTGGGACTCTACCTGTAGGCACCTAGACAGGGAAGGAGGGAGAAGGGGACCCAGGGAGAGAGTAAGAAACTAGTTCAGAAGTGTGGACACTTCTGCCTCAGGAGTGGGTAGGAGCTGAGACTACATGATTCCCAGCCCTTGTGTTCTAAGTGGTCTGAGCAGCTCACCACGGAAGTGGAATGGCGAAGTTAAAAATCAACCTTAAACCCAGAACAGCTACTTCATATGGTATTCTCCTGAGGGGATGTGACCTGTTCCAGACTGGAAAGGCCAGCCAGGCTCTGCTAGGCTCCTGAGAAAGGTGCTGCTGTTTGCAACATGGCTCTCTGCCAAGTGATTTTCAAAGCTAATTTCTTTTTTTAATTTTTTAAATGTTTATTCTTTTTTGAGAGAGAGAGAGACAGAACACAAGCGCAGGAGGGGTAGAGAGATACGGAGACACAGAATCTGAAGCAGGATCCAGGCTCCAAGCTGTCAGCACAGAGCCGAACACGGGGCTTGAATTCATGAACCATTAGATCCTGACCTGAGCTGAAGTCAGATGCTTAACTGACGGAGGCACCCAGGTGCCCCAAAGTTAATTTCTTACCCAGATTTTGCCTTACACACTGACTTTAGAACCCAATCCCCCCAAATTATCCAGTTTGACTATACAAAAGATTGTTTTTTATGGGTAGAATTTATCCCAACAGATTATGATTATGGGGGAATATATTTATGACAAGGAATGTGGTTTTCTTTGATCCTCTCTTATGGGGGCTCGTATGCTATGCTTACACTTCAGATACAGAAGATAGCCAAAGTCTGACTTTTTAAAAAAATTTTTTAGTTCATTTATTTATTTTGAGAGAGGGAGTGTGAGCAAGCACAAGCAGGGGAGGGGCAGAGAGGAGAGACAGAATCCCAAGCAGTCTTCACACCATTAGCATAGAAGCTGATGTGGGGCTCAAACTCATGAACTGTGAGGTCATGGCCTGAGCCAAGATCAAGAGTCACACGCTTAATCTACTGCACCACCCAGGCACCCCTAGAGTCTGTCTTAATGAAAGGTGGTAATCAGGCCCCCCAAAAAGGTTACAGACCAGGAGCTGAAGAGAGAGGTCCGATATGGATCCTGTGGGAGGTCTTGGCCCCTGAACTCCAGAAGGATTCATATCTAGGGTTCAGAGTTAACGAGTTGAGGAATCTGTATTATAATTTCTTCTGTTATCCCTTACTTTTCAGCGCAGTATTTGTTTTCAGTCATGAGACATGATTTGGGCTATGATTTGGGCTAAGCGGCCAAGGGTTATAGAAAGGGAGGTAGGCAATAGCCTTAGAAAGCCAAAGTCAAAAAGATTAGAGCATCCATGAAGAATAGAACAGCTGACTGGGCCTGGCCCCAGTTGCTGTACCTCATGGTTAAGAAACTTTCCATCAAAAATATTCCACTTCAGTTAATACCTATCCTCTGCAAGCACATGTTAAATGGAAGTCACCGTACGTTATCCCTGAGCAAAGAAATGGGGAAATTCCTCTCAGCAAAGGCAGGATGAGGCCTTGAGAAAAGATATTCCCGTTCCAACAGGAACTCAGCACAGCCCTATGTGTCCCTTCTGACTGCATGGGTCACTCATTCTTGTAACCGCCATTTTATTCCTGGGAAGAAAGAACCAAAATGAGAGACGCTGAATGACAGGATTTGGTTGCTGACAGGATGACTATGGAGAAAAACCATAGAACCTTCTTGTTTCCTGTCTTCCTTATCCATCCTCCCCACTCCATCTCAGTGAAAGTCATTATTTCCCAGTTCAGATTTCACATGTCAACCAAAACATTAGAACTGCTTTATAAACACTGGTCCTACCATGCCAGGCGCTTGGCAAGAAGTTACAAGACTCTGCAGTCTCTACTTGCTTTTTATTGCGGAACAGCACATTCCTGGAGACCATGTCATAAAGTGGATCATTGAAAAGCAAATTACATTTTCCCACAGGAACCATGTTATAATTAGAGGCTGTATTCCTGACAAAGGACTTGGCTTCATGTAAATAGTAGACATGAACAAAAATATTTCACAAAAGCAAAGATTCAAGAACCATAAATCCTTATAATTGTTTAAAATAATAAAATTTTCTCCAAGTAGTATAAACCAGGCAGGATTAGAGGGAGTACACATTGATTATTCAGGGACTCCAGTGTACCATAAAGTGTACAATAAAATAGAACTACTGTGTCATAAATTAGAACCTGAAACTAACTTTAACATAGTCATTACACACTCAATTAACAACGGGAAGGCTGTGGAGTACCATGGTTAAAATGTGGCATTGTGCATTAGGGGATCTTATCTGCAGACTTGCCCTCTAGACCCGGAGCTCTGGGAGGCCAGAGGCTGGACCTACACATGGTGGTGGGGAGAGCCTGTACAGAGCCTGACTCCAAATCATTTTTACAATGAATGGTCAGGTTTGGGTTATGGCTTGGAGTAAGTAAATCATCTTGTGTGGGTTCTCTCTGACCTGTAAAGTCTGTAAGGTCCCTATGAACTCCACAATTCTAGGACTGCCATTTTGTTCTCTTAGAATTTACAGTAGTCTCTGGGGGTGGTCACCTGTTACTTTGGTGGACCTCAGTATGAAACTAGAAGTATTTATCCCCTTGAGTCATCCCACATTCTGGGCTTGGCTGTGTCAATGGCTTCGGTCACTCGGATTTTAGCATGCAAGATACAAACAGAGGCTTAATAAGTGCTTGCACATAGGGGCTTGTTCCCTTGGAACACTCCCTCTTGGAACCCAGGTACCATGCTGTGATGATCCCAAGACCCATGGAAAGGCACATGGAAGAGAACAAAGACCTTATGGCAGACCACCCTGGCTGAGCATCCCGCCAACCACCAGCAC
This sequence comes from Crocuta crocuta, assembly GCF_008692635.1. NCBI lineage: Eukaryota > Metazoa > Chordata > Mammalia > Carnivora > Hyaenidae > Crocuta > Crocuta crocuta. The sequence continues at coordinate 130,720 of NW_027551575.1, read as the reverse complement.
CAAGTGCTGGTCCTGAGAGTGAGCATCTTGGATGTTACAGCTCACCTGAGCCCCCAGGAGACAGCAGCCCCAGCTGACATCATAAGGAGCAGAAACCTCCCAACTGAGCTCATTCAACTCATGGCATCATGAAAGATAATGAAACAATTGTTGTTTCCAGACACTAAATTTGGGGGTAGAATTTTACAGCGAGAGCTAAATGAATCTCCAAGACATGACTTAAATGGCTTTAGGCTCTTGTAAAAACACTCCATCCAAGAGTCAGTAAATGATGTCTCTTTTTCTCCCTGTGAATTTTCCTGTACTGGGGAACATTCAAAATATTCCAATTATCTTAAAGTAGACTCAAAATACTGTAGTAGTATTCCGTAGCTATTTGTAGTAGATAAAGATGTTTCCTCTTCCTGAAAAATATTTTTCCTCTTTACCTTCTCTTGAGAAAGTAAAGTTGTTCAAATGCACAATCAAATAAAGGTCACAAGGAAATGATAGGTGCTATTCAGTCATTCTACTTGACACTTTGTTGACAGCTCTCAGAACATTCCCTCGCTACTGATAATCTGTAAAAATAATTATCAAGCAAAGCAGAGACTTGAAAATAAGACTATGGCAGAACTCTACTTTTTCCTGATTAAAAAAACTGTCGGCATTCAGAGCTGGGGAGAAGTGGGAAGATTTGTATGAGACAATACGTTTTCTTAAAATTGGGAGGTGAGACCCTCTACCTTCCTCCAGAAGGTTCCAAATTGCTGAAACCAGGCAGGAGTCTCCTGATCAAGGCTCAGTGACAGGACAGGGAGAGCACTGAATAAAGACAGAATGAGAGTAGCAAGAGACTGAGTCAGGGGACCATGACCATGAAGGAGACAAGTCAAAGGAAGAGTGATTCTGGACTGATATTGTGCTCTGGGGAAGTAGCTGTGTGGGTGAATTAAAAAAAAAAAAAAAAAAATCCTTCAAGTCAGACCAGCTAATCAACTTTGATATGAAATTCCTCTGGCCAGTCTCTAATAAGGGGTGGAAGATGATCTGTCCTCAGACCTTGAAGTTGCAGCCTAGGAGGACTGCCCTGGTGGTTGATGTATCAGCCACTTTCCCCAGACATTCGCATCCTGTCATCCCGGGAACGATGAGGCCTTTGATTTCTCACATTTTGCTGTGTCACCAGGTCTGCAGTTCGGGGACACATTAACCCACGCAGAAATGAGGTTCCAGTTTGCAACATGCTGTCACTCTTAGGAGTCATGCCTGACCTCTGGATCCAGCAGCAAGACAGACCCCTAGGACACCTCAGCTCCCAGAGACTATCCCAGGGAAGAACTAGTGAAGCCAGCCCTTCAAATGCGTGAGGTGGCTCAAGCCATTTAGTTGGAATCCTAAAAAGAGAGGTGATTTTATATCGTACCTCCAAGCTGCCGAAGTAGATTGTGTCCGTGTGGGGCAGCTCACACTACCACTCAGATAATCCAAAATGGGTGTAAGAAGCACATCATCTTTGATGAATGCTTCCATGTGCCAGGCACTATTCTAGATTTTTATATATACTATTCATTTCATTCTCACATATAATTACAGGGTGGGCATTTCACAGAGGGAACTGGGGCACAGGAAAGTAACGTAACATTCCCCACGTTATCCAACCAGTAAGTGGTGAAGCCAGAACTCAGACTCAGGGCTGCACTCAACTGTAAAGCCACACTTGCTGCCTTCTTTGCACCACAAGCATTGTTGCTTTGCCACCCTGAATATTAGAGGGCGTACGGCAAGGGAAGGCTTCAATGGACTTGAAGGTGAGAAAAAAACAGGCTGCAGCAATTATCTCAGGGACATGCTTTCTCTGTATTTTCCATTATAATTTAATTAGTATACTCAGTAATCTTACTAAGTGAAGACAGACCTGTTTTTAACACCGAACCGAATGTAAGACCATAAACCACCTGTCAACACCCTCACGAGAGCTTGTCAAGATACCCCAAGGGAGGTGAAATGGGTGATTGAAGAGTGGGGTCCTGCCGATGAGGCTCAGGTCTCTCGCCCTCCAGTTGCTATTGGCCTGGCCCATTTTGCCTGGAGCACTATGACACTGAGCACCTTACGTTATGTGCCTCGGGTCCGCATGCTTACTGTAATTATCAATTAGCAGCAATATTTGCTATTGATATAGCACTTCCAATCTGCAAAGCCTTTTCTTTGGGTGTTTGTGCTTGGCTGGGGGTTAAATGATTTGCTTATGGCAATTGCAGAGATACGTGTTAGAGAATACGGGATGAGCCATCGACAGAAAGGAGAGGAAGAGCCCCCCCAGATAGCTGTTTAGAGGAGTCCGGTAAAAGCTCAGAAAGCCAGCAGCTTGATTTTATTTGTTGCTATTTATGATCGTAAAAGTATTATTATTATTGATGCTCTTTTAGCTCCTTTGCAGCTTGAGGAATCCCCAAGGTTTTGCAAACTCTGTGTGTGGCTTCACCGTTTTCATGTAGCCATTGCTCTTCCCTCCTTCTCAAGGAGCCTCTTACTAACAGCAGAGCAATGACAGTAGCAATAATAACAGAAAAAGTCAAAATATAGGTATTATGTTTCTGCCCACCCCCACAACTCTGCCTCGTATTAAAAAGGGGCTGGTCTCTGCCCCCAGGATCCATTCCGTTTTCTTGGCAGCGAAAGGTGGTGGCGGTTCAGCGTGCAGGGGTGAGGGCTGAGTTCATGCCTGTTTGCACCACAAGGGAGAATTAGAGCAAAATGAAACTAAACATTAATAGGTGAAAGCCTGCAAAGAATTCCAGCTCGAAATCTTAAGATTTACTCCTGTTTGTTATGGTAAAACAGAGATTTTAGTACCCTAAAGACACTAAAACCATAATACCAACTCTAAGAATGTGAAAAAAAGAAACCCAGGGTAAGGTCCTACAGTATGAGTTTCAGAAGAAATAAGTTGAAGGTTGAAATAGGAAAACACAGACATGTGCGGTGTGAAAGCAAAAGAAGTCTCAAGGCTAATAGCCGCATTAACAACTCTGAGAGAGCATCAAATTCCAAAGTCCCAAAGCCCCCAGCCCCAGAGCCCCAGGACCTTGCCTAGAGTAGTCTCTGAGGACTGTTTCCCTTTTGTTATTTAGCCCCGCTTGCTCTCTGCGGACCCAGAATCCTTATCTTGGAAATCATGATCATCTGCTGGAATTAGAGGGAGCTTTGTACTTACCTGGACATTTGAAAAGCTGTATTTGGTACTGGCTGTTGTTTGTGGCCAGAGAAGTTCTAGAAATAAGGATTTTTTAAATCCTTTCTTCCCCCTTAAAAAGACAGTAAGTTAGATTCTACATAGTTTGGTAATGCTGTACTTTATTCTTAATGATTTTAATTATTTAACAAATACATTTATGGCTCTTACCACATGCCAGACACTATTTTAAGTACTTAACAATATCACTCATTCAATTGTCATAACAACCTTTAGAGACAGGTACTATGATTTTATAGAAGAAATGTACAGATCAGGAAATGGGGGCACAGAGACAGTAAATAACTTGCCTGAGGTTACCCAGCATATGAGTGGTAAAGCCTAGATTCAAACTCAGGAGTCTAGCTCAAATCCATTTTTACCCGTGCTCTGCTGCTTCCTAAATTATGCATGCAAATTCTGACAGGCAGTTTTCAGGGGAACACCAGGAAAATATTATCAAAGCGAAGGACAATGAAAACTTCTAATTTTCGAAAAGGGATATGCCTGGATATATTTTTATCGATTGCTTCCATGAAAATCTTATTTTTAAAATCATGGTGCTATTAACCTTAAATTCTAAGACATTTTTCTCCTAAAGGAAGGAGCTGCGTATTCATTAGTGGTACTTCATTTTGTCTTCTCTAACTGCATCATGACTCCAAAGAAGAGAGGGTGGGTGGAGGTAGGAAGCGTTTGACGTACACCAGAGGACACAGCAGAGTGTTAAGTCCGCACATTCACATCCTGGCTCTGCCACTTAATATTCATGTAATTTGGAACCAAGTCCTTAATCTTTCTGTGCCTCTGTTTCCTAATGTATGAGGGTGATACCATTACCTGCCTCACAGGTTGTTGTGAGAAATAATGTAATAATTGAATAATATAATAATGGAAATAATACACATAGAGCACTTATAGGGCCTGCCACATAGTGAGCACCCATGAAAACTGGGAAACGGGGCAGTGGGACATATTGAGAACTAACTAGAAGACCTGAACCTGATAGAGCCAGCCTCCGCTTTCACTTAGTTCCCTGAGGGAACTTGGGTGTGGCACCGACCTCAGTGAGGACAACAGCCAGACCTGCCCAGCTTTGAGATGCCGCCTGCAGCTTAGTTTCTGAAGTCCTTGCCTCTCACCTCCTAAGGCCCACCTCAGCCACACCTCCCTGTGCACCCTGCTGACCTAGGTCAGTGCACTGGCCACCAGGGGCTGGCTGCTGCTTAGGCTGCCCCAGGCGATTTGGAGGGCTGATTGACTTGGTCCCGACAAGTGCAAGGGAATGGAGTGCTTGTTGAAGCAACACTGTGAAATGATAGAGTTAATACAGTGAAAGATTTCTTTACCCCATTGCTTCATCACGCTCCCCAGAAAAGAAAAAACCCAGTTAACAGTATGGAGACTTCCTTATCATTCCACACTTTTATATACTTACACACACACACACACACAGCTGTTCTTTTACCAAAAAAAAAAAAGGGGGGGGGGAGTGTTGGGCTGGGAAGGCCCATACTGTTTACAGTCTTCCAAATATGTCACATACACCTTTCCAAGACAGAGCACAGACCTCATTTTTACCAATTTGCCTATTCTTTCATCGCATAAAGCTCCAAATTTTATCTAAACCATTACCCCAGTGATAGTCGTTTTGGTTTTTAGTGTTTGTTGTTGATTCGGTTTTTGTCTTTCTCTCATTGCACCTGTGAAAATCCTCATACACATGTACAAGTATTTCTGCAAGAAAGATTCTTCAAAATGCAACTGCTGCATCATAACATGTATGTGTTTTAAAAATTTTAATGTATGCTCCAAACTAAGGTAGAACCCATTTTCTAGATAAAATGCAAACTCTTGTAATGATTCTAGGCTATAGTGGCACTATTGTTATGATTAAAACAACTTTTTAAAAGTCATGATTTGGAGAACATAGTATTAATATACAACAAGCAAACCACATCCTGTAATTAAAGCTTAGAAGATAAGTTAGAGAAAGACAAAAAGGACCAGTTCTCAAATACGTGGCTCCCTAATGACATGTTTTGGGAGCTCATCACTGCCTGATATTCCCCTGTGGTGGCTCTCACAATTACTCTAAGGAGCTGTTTCAGCCCCAGACCAGTTTGAATCAGAATTCAGAGGTGTAGCTTGAGTGTTCCAATGTTTCCAGGTGATTCTGAAACATGGGGAGATTGAGAACCATAGGTAGACTCCTTGCTAATTTTGTAATTTCTGGAGTCTTGGCAAAAAAAGTAATTCAACCATCACTGGCATGACGATTGTAAAAGAACATTCAAGGGCAATTGTAAATGTCGCATTTTGTAAATTTTAAATGGACAAAAGTTATAAAAAGATACGCAACCTCAAATATTTTTTATTCTCTTGAATTATTCATCACGTAGAAGATGGCTGTTCACAACGAGGATAAGAGTATCTGTAACAGGCAGACGTATGATTCCATAGAAATCAAACAATAGAATCATTTCGAATGTTGAAAGAAGAAAGAACACATGGAGCCAGGCAGGGTTAATGCATATACAGTGTGAATCAGATAGAACTTTCTGAAGCTCGAAACCATGGAAAAAATGCTTTGGACTGCCAGTGCTCTCCGAGCTTCAGTTTTTGGGAAGAGATGGGCACTGCTGACTAAGAGGCAGATAACAAGGCTTGGTAAATGATTATTATGATGATAGTCATGAAGTCACATCACAAGAGATGAAAAAACAGTAAGAGAAGAGACATCAGCACAGGAGGAAGTCAGGCGAGCGGCCAGCTCCGGTTCTTGTCAAAAGCCAGGAATGATTCATAACGGCATAAAAAAGGATTGCAGAACAAGGCCTTGTGAGAGACAGTTACAGGATTCAAACCCAGTCCCTCTTCTGTGGGGAGCCGGAGTGTGTTGGCCTTTTTCTTCTTCTCCCACTGGAATCTTTGTGTCAAATGAAAAGTCAGCTATTCTAAACCAGCAAGGAAGATTTCATGCCAGTGTGTGCAACTGAATTGCATCTTTTCCTAATAGCTAGTGAGAACTCCGTATTTCAAGTCACACTGACTCTATAGCCTCATACACCATATCCAGTGATCCCTAAGTGATTTAGTACTTAAGATTCGTTTCTCTAATTTTGTTATAAAAAGTCTTCCATGCCTTTCCAACCTTTTGTTAAGATCAGGGTATGGTTATGAGAGCTTAGAAAATGTATTCAATAAAAACCCACAGATGGAGTCAGGCACATTTTGAAAAGTGGAAGAGCACCTGGAATCCTACAGCTAGAAAACAGCTCTCAGGACAAGGAAATACATGGTAATCCTGTGGATTTCAGCATCCCTGCTCCTCAGTAGGACTGGGCCCCGGGGCTTCCAAGAAGAAATAAATGAGGAGCCCCAAACAAGCTAATCAAAGATGCTGCGTTCAATCGAATCTGAAGAATTAGCCCACAACCAGACAAACGACTTTGTGTAATGGTAAATAAAGCAAACCAAAAATAGAAGCATCCGACCATGACTTTTCAATACCTTCAAGACAGTGATGGGAGCCCCTCATTAGGAGACAGAATACTCCTGCCTATATCTCCGTCAAGCGTGTGTGTTGAGTATCAGCCTTGGGACCCTTGTTATCAAGATACTGATTGTAATTTTAATGGCGAAATCATCTTAATTTCTTCCCTCGAAGGTTGTTTAAAAAAAAAAAATCCCATGGGCTCTTGTCTACATCTTAAAACAAAATTCAAGCTCATTTCATTTTTTCAATAAATCCATTTTACCCTAAGAAGATGACAGAAGCAAAATAAGAATAGGGCATGAATGGGATAATGCTAGCACCAAAGCCTGGGAATTCCTGAGTTAGGAAAAGTATAAGGTACTACTTCAGAAAGCACTAAAGTTAAATTCCCTCAACACAGCATGTATGGAGAAGGATACATGGAGGAGGAAATGTAGGAAGTAAAGGTACACAGGGACCTGCCCCGAAAAGAAATAAGGTAACCTGTAGAGGGAAGAAAAGTGTCACGCAGAAGTGGAGAGCCTTGAAGATAAAACCGACGATGACTCTGCACCATGAAGCAAGAAGGAGCCCACAACACGCTCGTAGTAAAATCCCTTATAGCACTGGCTAAGGAATAGAGAAGAGAAAACAGGGCAGGGAAATGTCACAGGGTATACATCCTAGACAATGTAGCTTTGCTATTTTAGTGTTGATTTTTGGTGTTTATTCCAAGGCACCGGCTTCTTGGTGGAGAGTGCCACACAGAAATGAATGTAACAACTGGGCAAAAAATGTTAACAAGTGCACACCATCAGTGGCTGTGACTGCCTCCCAACTATTGCCACTTCCTGGTTGAGCCGAAGCCTCCAAAGCTTGCACACCTGTTTGTGCAGGACTACTGCCCCATGAAAAGCGGTGGATCTTGATTCTTTTTTTTTATTATTGTCCCTCTAATCTGATTAACCATAAGGCTGGTTTATATGTTTACAAACATTAAGATCTGGATTGACTTTGCAATCTTCATCTTCGCTCAGCCCCTCAACCCGTGAGTGTGGGCCACCTTTCCGCTAAGAGCTCACCTGGAAAGTGCAAACCTTTCTGACTCTGAGGGTAGATTCTCGTTCACATTTCGCAGGTGAGTTTTGAAGGTAATGAAAATATGAGTTGGTGGAAAGAATGGGAAGAGGAAGACAAAGCACTCCAGAATTCCACTGTGCCCCTCCTGCTTTCACATCAACTACCACACATTTACAAAGATCTATTGTCTGTCTGGGTGCCATGTGGGGAGGAAGAGAGCCGCTACTCATCACCAACCTGGACCAGTTAACTAAGGAGCAGAGATTAAATGCCTGGGCATTTAAACACCTTGTGTTTGCTGCCTTTTCCCGTTCCATTTCAGGGATGGTGGTTCCCACACATTGGTTCCCACTGCGTTTCTAACATAGCCAGACAGCTTTTAATGGGGAGAAAAACAAGAAGGACTGACAATCATTTCAGCCTTTCCCTCTAAGCTCTAAGCGAACATTCTTTTTTTCCTCCCCTTCTGCATTATCGTGCTATGGTACTTTAAACTTCTCCCATCATTAAGCCTTCTGAGTGAAATATTGAACTGATTAATGTGGCATTTTCCACTAAACTGTTTCAGGAAATGTTGCACCTTACCAGTGGGATGCTTTTGAATAATGTAATCTCCTTAGTATAATTAAAACTAAGTTCTGAAGTTAGTACCTTTTCTCCCTAGAGACACTCATCAAAATGTCAAGTGTTCCTTCTAGTAGAACTGCAATCCCATAATACAAACAAATATATTACCCATTGCTCCTTAGTAGCGAGAGGCCCTGGATGCATTTTTTTGTCACTTCATTTCTAAACTTGAACAAGCTGCCTAAGAAATATAGTTACCGGAAGCTGTCGTGACACGAATACCCGGAAAAGTGTTGGGCGCTCGCTGCCTGGCTTGCATTTCCTGGAGTTGCTTTTGACCGTTTGTCTTCAACAGATGAACTTTTTGTTGTTGTGTTGTTACTTACATGTAGAGAACAGTGTAGATCTCAGCGTCTTTGGCTCTCCAAGGTTTTCGCTTAGTTTTAAAGGGGGAAAGAAAAAGAAAAATCAGAGCCGCACGCCCTCTTCTGGCGGAGAAGCATTTAAAAGAAGGGCCGTGCAAAGCTAGCAAGGTTTTCACTCGGGTCTTTGAAGACTGCTTGCTGTATGATGAATAATAAATGAATAATCGGTGTTATTGTCAGTGTTTCGAGCATTCTTCTCTCTAAGGACAGGGTGAGGACTGGCTTCAGAGAGTTAGTCCCAGCTGCCTGCCTGGCTTTTAAGAGCTCTAGAGTAAGGTGGGTGGGTGAACTGTTACTCAGTTGAACAGAAAGGTAATGAGAGGGATGCTCTCCTTCTGTGGAAGGATTTTTAATCCAAAACAAGGGTCAGTTCGTTCAACAGGTTCAGGAGATTTCTTTTTTTTTTTTCTCTTTTTTTTAAAATGTTTTATTTATTTCTAGGAGAGAGAGAGAGACAGCATGAGCAGGGGGAGGGTCAGAGAGAGAGGGAGTCACAGACTCTGAAACAGGCTCCGGGCTCTGAGCTGGCAGTCAGCACAGAGCCCGACGCGGGGCTCGAACCCACGAACCGCGAGATCATGACCCAAGCGAAAGTCGGACGCTTAACCGACTAAGCCACCCAGGCGCCCCAGTAGATTTCTCTTTTTATATATAGTTTATTTTTTTTGAGACAGAGAGAGACAGAGGATGAGTGGAGGAGGGGTAGAGAGAGACACACACAAAATCCGAAACAGGGTCCACGCTCTGAGCTGTCAGTACAGAACCGGACGCGGGGCTTGAACCCACGAACTGCGAGATCATGACCTGAGCGAAGTCGGACGCTTAACCGACTAAGCCCCCCAAGAGTCCCCCTGGAGACTTCTTTCTGAGCAAATAGCTGAGAGGACCTGCTTTTTTTTTTCTTTTTTTCTTTTTTGCTAATTACTGGCTTTTTGTTAAAAAAAAAAAAAAACTTGCTGTTTTCTGATGAATGTAAGTACTCCAGTATTTTGCTTCCTCAAGATCATCTTAGAATCTCTGAGAACCCACATCACCTCTGGGGAGCCCTATGCCCGAATAAGGTGGCCCTGCCAGTCTCCATCTGGGGAGGAGATGGGAGGGAGCGACAGAGGAAAGCGCAGACTCTCTGAGACAGAAGGAGCCCAGCAGGACTTTGAAAGAGAAATATTCAGTGCTGGAACGTGCTTCTTACCAAATCATGTTTTTATTCTCTAGAAAACATGCATCTTTCCAGTGTGAAGGCCAGGCTGGCTGCCGCTTCTCTTTGCCAGCCACCTAGTCATTAGCAAACAATGAGTGACAGGACAGGGAGGANGAGAGGAGTGCCAAGGAGGAGAAGTTATCTCAGTATCAGGCTGGGTGCTGCTCTCTTCACCGGGAGCTTGGGGGTGCTTGGGGGTGGGGAGAAAGGTGAGGCCAGCAGGGCTGAGGAAGGCTGGGGATGTGTGCGGCCGAGTGTGTGCACACCCGTAGTCATGGCTGGAGACAATTATTTTCTATATCTAATTTACAGATAATCTACATCTAATCTGTAGCTATTTCCAATGACAGACATGCTGGGAGCAAATAATTCCAGAAAGTCGTTTTCTAAACATCTAAGTTAAAGCCCTTTGATGACAAATATTAGAAATCCTCTTTAACCTAACAGAAAACAGGACTTGAGGGGAAAGAACCCCGAGTGTCTCCTATGATCCCAGGGCAGGAGTGACAGTGGGGGCTGAGCCACTTGTTTTTCTGGAGCTGTGAACAGAAAAGCAGTGGAGAAGCCAGGCAGCCGCCCTTGCTGCCTGCCTAGCTCTGTTCCCCCAGCGCCACATGCTGTCTCCTCTCTCTGCATGCTCTGTCCCAGCTTTTTCCTTCTCTTTCTAACCTCTGCTTCAAGGTTGTATGTCCAAATACAGGGGCCATGACCCCAGAGCTTAATTGTCCTTGGTTCAAATGACCCATAACACTGAATACCTGATATCCATTCAGTCCAATTCCACATTTCCAGGAGACACAGTTTGCTCCATCCTGCATAGGCTCCCCTGTTTTGTAGGCAGCCACGAAAAGAAGGAAAGATCATGGACTATAAATATGGCGAGCAGGAGTCACCCCTACCAGTAAGCAGATAGTTCTTAGAGAAGAGGCTTGTGGACTGGGAAGAAGGTCTAATGATAGATGCGTTTTCAGATTGATTCTAAAGGACCATAAAGTACACCTAAAGTGATTTTATGAAATGGCAAAGTAACAAGTAATTTTTTAGGAAAAAATGATTGGAATTGTGCCTGTTTTTGAAAACTTTTTAAAAGGGGCATCAACATGTATTCCATACCAGGAAAGGTAACTAATTTGGAAGTCAGAGGATCTGAGAACTGTTCCTGTCTCTCTCAGACTGGCTCTTTGAACAAATGCTGTCATCCCCTAACATGGTTTTCTCATCTCTAATGAGAAATAGCAGTAGTTGCTGTATGTGTGTCATAGGGCTAGATAAGAAGGGAATATACCACTCGCATATGGGAGAGGAAGGAACTGGGGAGAGTTTGGGGTTCTGTGACTAATAGTTACAGGTCACATAGAGACTTGGGACTACAAGGTTGGAGATAAGAAAGAAAGCCAGTGGAATTGCTCCAGCCACCCTCAGCCTTGTCTGTAGGGCTCTGGAGGAACTGAGCTGTGAATTCTCGAAGTCTTCCAAAGCCAGAGAAGTACGTACAACTGCTAAGGTAGTGCTTACAATTAATAATAAAAGCAAGGTGGAGAATGATGTTCATGGTGAAGTAGGGAGCTCCCACCAATGCCCACTGGACCCGAAATGTGGCAAATCCAAGCCTGGTTGGTTGGCTGTAACCCTTTGTTTACCAAAGCAATTTAGCGAGACTTAAGTGGTGCTTTACTAAGTTGAGGTAAGGCTGGTTACTCTCACCCATGGCGGAGGGTCAGGAGGAGGAAAAGGCCAATCTTCTGGCATGTGTGTCTTCCCAAGTTTGTTGTGAACACCTGATAAGATTGTGGATATAAAAAGGCTTTAAGCACTGGAAAGCACTGCACATATGTAAGTTATTATAATCATGATGATTAACAATGTCATAAGGGAAACCATTAAATCAGTCATGCAAATGGGTGCTTGTACTCGGCACCTAAAAGGTATCAAGCAGAGAGCCTGAAGCAATTTGATCATCTTCCTTTTCTTATAAGTTCCTTTTCATTCAAGCTTTGTGGGTTTGTGTATCTATAAAATCAAAAGATGTATTTGGCCTGGGGCTACTGCTTTCTCAGCTGAATGGAAGAAAGCCTTCTTTGATTATTTGTACTCCAAATCTCTCATAAAACGGAAAGGTATGTCCATTTCTGAGACACATACCATGCTACCTACCAAGTGTTCCAGAGAAATGTCAAATGAGAGCTGGATTCTGGTTTCTTCTTTGGATTCCTTGCAGCCAGGATGGGGGATGTGTTTAAGAGGTGAAAGGAAGGGGAAGAGAGACAGAAGGCAGAGTTTAAGGGCAGAGAGGGACATAGAGACAGAGATGAATGATTCTGTGTATAGTAGGTCATCATGAGGCTCAACAGAGATTAAATAAAAGGACAGTAGTAATTCCTGCAGCTAAGTAATGCTAAGGACACTGAAGTACAATTATCTTATATCCAAAACCAGGAAAGCAGCACATAAGAGCCACTTTCAGATAGCAACCTAAACAACCTGTGATTTTTTTTTAAAGATTTTTTTAAAGTAATCTCTATACACAAGATAGAGCTCGAACTTACAACCCTGAAATCAAGAGTCACATGCACCACTGACTGAGCCAGCCAGGCACTGCTACAACCTGAGATTTTGGTCAAAGATAGCCATTTTTGAGCAGTTAACACACTGGACTCCGAACTAGAAGACTATGGTGAAGGACTATGGAAGCTTTTCCGGTCAGGTCATGTGGGGTATAAGTAGAGCTTGGAAAAGAGTCTGTTTATTTATTTTACTTTCTTTTTAAGATTTTATTTTTTATGTTTATTTATTTATTTATTTATTTATTTATTTATTTATTTGAGAGAGAGAGAGCACAAGTGAGGGACAGGCAGAGAGAGGGGGACAGAGTATCCAAAGCAGACTCTGCACCAACAGCAGTGAGCCCGATCTGGAGCTTGAACTCACACACAGGAAATCATGACTTAAGCCAATGTCAGACATTGAACTAACTGAGCCACTCAAGTGGCTTAAGATTTTACTTTTAAGCAATCTCTGTACCCAATGTGGGGCTTGAACTCAGAATCCTGAGATCAAGAGTCACATGCTCCTCCTACTGAGTCAGCCAGGTGCCCCAAGAAAGTCTTTTTAAATGAGAATAGAAAGGTGGATCCTTTGATGATATATAAACTTTACATTTCATGAAATAAAAAATAATGGAAACTCCAAGACCTATATCAAGCTTATGTGCAATAGTTTTCCTCTCTCTTTTAAACTTCTCACATCACTCAGAAAAGTACTGCATCTTATAAAGTGAGGAGGCTAATAGCTACACCAGACCATCAGCTCCATTATACTACATTGGTTACCTGTGTAAGACATGACCCTGGGCTCAGGCAACACGCAGTAGACTTGAAGAAGTAAGAAAAATGGAACAGGAGATTACCCATATAAATATTTAGCATATCACATGCTGGGAACAGAGTGTGGATTCCGAAAGGATCAGTGGTTAGTATTATTATGGCTGTCATTGTTGATATAAGATTATTCTCAGACACATAAGAAACACATCCTCACTGGTTACATTGTCACAGTCCATCTTTCCTAGCCCTTGTAGGGGTCCAGGATGCCTGACAATGAGCCAGTGCCCAGGGGTGATCTCCAGGGGCAGAAGGATAGGGGTTAGGCATCTATCTATGTAGGCTGTCTGGAGCATGAAGAGCCAGAATGGGGAGACCATGCCAAGGCCTAAAGAAGTGCCAAGAGTCAAATCCAGGGGAATGGGGGCCAAAAGCCAAATCCAAATACTGCTGGTGAACGGGAGAAGAAGCCTTGGGTCAGGTAGAGTCCAAGTAGAAAAAGAAGCCAATTTGGAGCAAATCAAGGAGGATCCCAGGAGGTTGTCCAAAAACAGTGCTGGAATAACCTTTAATAGGCCACTGGGCAGGGCTGTTTAACCATGATAGAGCTAAAGAGCCAGGACCTATAAACAATACTGTAGGACAGAAAAGAAAGGAAGAAACAGTTGATGGAACCAAAGAAAAGAAATCATGATTGCTACGGAATATAAAGAGAATATTACAGACTGGAAAAGAGGAGGTGATGAGCATTTGGAAGAGAGACAATGTTCGCCAGTTCTTAGCTATAAGTCTGTAAATTCAAAGCAGAGGAAACCTTTTTTGTTAGGCTCCTTGCTTGTAAGTAAGGTATGCTGACGGGTAGTTCTGTGTTTTTCTGCAGCTCCTAAAATGATGGCCTTCTATTCAAACTCACTGGGTTCATAGGAAGGGCCATTCTAGACCTTATGTCAAAAAAAATATGACTTATTAAGATAAACAAGAATGATAAATAAATAGGAAAATAATCTTACAGAGTTATCCTAAAAGAAGTAAAAATGCATGTAACTTAGACTTTTTCGTTACACTTTTAAATGTTAGGGTTATGACTCCTTTCCTTATTTTCCCCACCACTTCTAGGAGCTCTTAGCTCCTTCTCACAGGAGTGGCAGGGAAACAACAGAACTTGGTGTCGGAGGACTTTAGATGAAGGTCTGGTTCTCTCTAGCTCTGTGACCTTGGAAAGTCACTTAGTGTTTCCAAGTATGTGAAATGAGAGTGATGATACATGTCCTTACTACATAAAGGAATGTGTACAGTGGATGAGAATATATACGTTAAAGAGCGTTATAAAGTGTGCAAAGTCCTACACAGGTAATAAACCAATTTCAGAGGTCACAGAATTATAGTTGGAAAGGAACTTAATACCATCCTGTCCTAAGACTTTCATACCTTTTAAGGTGAAGGACTTTGTCTTAGTCCTTTCAGGCTGTTACAGTGAAGTACCACAGATCTGGTGGCGTATGAACAACAAGCATTGGTTTTTCACACTTCTAAGGGCTGGAAGCTCAAGGTCAAGGTGCTAGCATGGTTGGGTTCTGGAGACAGCTGCATCCCAGCTTGCAGACTGCTCCCTTCTCCCTTCTCACTGTATCCTCACAAAGTGGAAAGAGGGCAAGAGAGCTTTCCAGGTTCCTGTTATAAGGACACTCATCCCATTTGTAAGGCCTCCACCTTCATGACCTAGTCACCTCCCAAAGGTCCCACCTCCTAATAACATCACTTTAGGGGTGAGGATTTCAACATATGAATTTGGTGGTGGTGGGGGGGGGGACACAAATGTTCAGTCCACAACAGACATTTTCTTCAAATAAAGTCATATGTAACAAAGAAAAATAAGAGTTGTTCTAAAAAAACAAGGAAGATGAGGTGCCACATCCCAGCGAGATT
Source organism: Crocuta crocuta (assembly GCF_008692635.1). NCBI lineage: Eukaryota > Metazoa > Chordata > Mammalia > Carnivora > Hyaenidae > Crocuta > Crocuta crocuta. Next base: position 115,506 of record NW_027551575.1, on the reverse strand, counting down.
TCTGTCACACCGGGGCCCAGCCCCACAGCCCCACCTCTACCACTGGAGAGGAGAGGACAGGAGGATGTGGCCTTAGGTGTTGCTCAGTGCACAAATTTTAAAACTCACCAATCTATCCCAAATCTCTTAAATTACAGTTGAGGAAACTGAGGTCACACAATGGGTCACAATCCCTCCTGCTATAAAGTGTTTCTAAAACACCAATTAGCTTATATGTGCTTGGTACTTAGGGGGATGATGCCAGAAAAATATGGATATTATGTTAATTTATATATGTTTTTTCTTAGGCAAGGGGAGCCAGAATATCAGGAGAAAATAAAAGGAAAAGCCCTCACTTCAGCTGCTGTACAGACAGGAGCCCTTTTTAGCTCTATTTTGAATGAATGAATGAATGAATGAATGAATGAATGAATGAATGAATCAGATGTACCTGTATAGCTCTCAGCTTGTGAACTTGTTCTTCTGCCCACCTTGATAGCAACCTCACTAGCTCACACTTCTGCTTCCATCTCTATTATCTCAAAGCCNAACTTGGTGTCGGAGGACTTTAGATGAAGGTCTGGTTCTCTCTAGCTCTGTGACCTTGGAAAGTCACTTAGTGTTTCCAAGTATGTGAAATGAGAGTGATGATACATGTCCTTACTACATAAAGGAATGTGTACAGTGGATGAGAATATATACGTTAAAGAGCGTTATAAAGTGTGCAAAGTCCTACACAGGTAATAAACCAATTTCAGAGGTCACAGAATTATAGTTGGAAAGGAACTTAATACCATCCTGTCCTAAGACTTTCATACCTTTTAAGGTGAAGGACTTTGTCTTAGTCCTTTCAGGCTGTTACAGTGAAGTACCACAGATCTGGTGGCGTATGAACAACAAGCATTGGTTTTTCACACTTCTAAGGGCTGGAAGCTCAAGGTCAAGGTGCTAGCATGGTTGGGTTCTGGAGACAGCTGCATCCCAGCTTGCAGACTGCTCCCTTCTCCCTTCTCACTGTATCCTCACAAAGTGGAAAGAGGGCAAGAGAGCTTTCCAGGTTCCTGTTATAAGGACACTCATCCCATTTGTAAGGCCTCCACCTTCATGACCTAGTCACCTCCCAAAGGTCCCACCTCCTAATAACATCACTTTAGGGGTGAGGATTTCAACATATGAATTTGGTGGTGGTGGGGGGGGGGACACAAATGTTCAGTCCACAACAGACATTTTCTTCAAATAAAGTCATATGTAACAAAGAAAAATAAGAGTTGTTCTAAAAAAACAAGGAAGATGAGGTGCCACATCCCAGCGAGATTTCTGTCACACCGGGGCCCAGCCCCACAGCCCCACCTCTACCACTGGAGAGGAGAGGACAGGAGGATGTGGCCTTAGGTGTTGCTCAGTGCACAAATTTTAAAACTCACCAATCTATCCCAAATCTCTTAAATTACAGTTGAGGAAACAGAGGTCACACAATGGGTCACAATCCCTCCTGCTATAAAGTGTTTCTAAAACACCAATTAGCTTATATGTGCTTGGTACTTAGGGGGATGATGCCAGAAAAATATGGATATTATGTTAATTTATATATGTTTTTTCTTAGGCAAGGGGAGCCAGAATATCAGGAGAAAATAAAAGGAAAAGCCCTCACTTCAGCTGCTGTACAGACAGGAGCCCTTTTTAGCTCTATTTTGAATGAATGAATGAATGAATGAATGAATGAATGAATGAATGAATCAGATGTACCTGTATAGCTCTCAGCTTGTGATAGGCTACACTTGTTCTTCTGCCCACCTTGATAGCAACCTCACTAGCTCACACTTCTGCTTCCATCTCTATTATCTCAAAGCCCCCAGACTCAGGCTGAGTTTTGCCAAGAATCTACACAAGTACTGCTATAACCAAATAACTCAGGCTAGGTGGCATAAACAACAGAAATTAATTTTTCACAACTGTGAAGGCTAGAAGTCCAAGATCAAGGTGCCAGCAGAATTGGTGTCTTGTGAGTCCTGGCTTCGACGTGGCCACCTTTTCACTACGCTCTCATGGAGAGAAAGAATGCAAGCTCTCTGTTGTCTCTTCCTCTTTTCCTAAGGACACGAGTCCTATAGCATTAGGACCCCACCCTTATAACCTCTTTTAACCTCAATTGCCTCCTTAAGAATCATATTTCCTTTCAAGATCATATTTCCAAACGCTCACATTGGGGTTTAGAACTTCAACATATGGATGGGGGCAGGGAGACAATTCAGTCCCTAAGAGGCACTAATAATGTGTTTGTTAGCATTCTTGTTAGTATTACATCAGGTTTCGTTGGTCTATCCCTCACTCTATATTTCCCACAGGGCTGAAAAGATATTTTTTAATGCCCAGTGTTGGTAAAATTATGGAGAAATAGCCACTCCCTTAGATTTCTGATGATAAAATAAGATCAGCACAACCTTTATGGATGGAAATTTAACAATATGTATCAAAAGCCTAAAAGTTCTGAATATCCCTTATCTCAGGCATTCTGTTTCTAGTCATTTATCCTAAAGAAACACCAACATGTAGCTTCCAGGATATCTACCATAACGTTAGAATTTGGAAAAACTGGAAGTACTGTAAACGTTTAACAATAGGGGACTGACATATCACTTGATGAAATTCTGTAAAGCTATTAATATAATAATGTAGAGCATGGAACATGGAAATATACACTTAATACCATAAATGAATAAAAGTGAATTTTAAATTATGTAACATATCTCATATGATTCCTATTTTACTAAAGTATTACACTCTAGGTTTTAGGTATACTTAGAAGAAATGTTAAAACATTACCTCTGGGTGCTAAGACTAAGGATGATATTTATTTTATCCTTTCTGTTTCCTCTTATTTTCCACATTGAAAAAGCAACACATTTATAAAAATTTTTTAAAAGTCTATATAAATAGTCACAGAGATACATGCATATATATGCACCCACACACATATGTACACGCATACACACACACACATTTGTGTTTAAACTGTTAGAGGAATAGGAACCGTAAGGTAAATTAGTGCTTTTTTTCCAAATAATCATGTGCATCCATCACCCGTTTCCTAGAATCCTCTGCATGTTATGAATTCCCTGGAGAATTTTCTCCTTCTCTCAATTGAAGAAGCAACAAAGGGATTACAGCAATAACAAAAGTCTCTTTCCAGACAAATAGTCCTTGTTAAACAACCCTTATTTTCCATCCTTTCAAAAATCAAAGAAAGAAAAGGGAAACCAATACAACCTAACAGTAACACTTTCTTAACAAATTGTTTTCTGCTATTTTCCACACGTTCAGTAGCTTGAGAGGCCACGGACTATCCATAGGACTGTTCTGAAAGGTGATTTTAAACATCAGCGTCGTTCTGGACAAGTAAAGATAGCATTTCCTTGGGAGACTTGAATGGTTCCCTGAGAAGGGTTCAGGTCCCTGAGCCAAATATGTATCTAGGCACTGTGGTGGAGAGTGTTTGCCAGTGAGAATATCAACGCCCAGGTACACATGCAGTATGTGTTTTGCTACAAATGTTTTCCCAGTAAACAAGAGTTCAGCCATCAAAAGAAAGGGAATGCTAATTTTAAATCAATTAAATTCAAACAGAAAGGCTTCCTTTGGGTATAGTTGCCTTTTTAGTAAGCACACTAATTTTGGAGACTTGTAGTATTTACCCACAAATTGGCTTTGAAGGATCTGTGACATCGAGAAGTTGAAGTCAAACTGGTGCCTCCTGCAGCTCCTTCCCAGTCCATGAATTATTGAAGGTGGACTTTAATGGGGCCATGATTGTTCATCACTCTGCTCTGGTTGATATAAATGCATACTCTTTGTTGCATGATAGAGCATCCGTATGTTAAGGTTCACAGACATGAAAGGGGATGCCCAGGAAATCAAAAATCACATGGTTCTGTGGATCCCACTTACAGTCACATTAGGACCACTGGACAGAAGGAAATACATCAGGATCAGCTGTTGGTCAGGATAGCAGTCTGGAAAAGAGAATAGACTCTGGATTCCGGGATCTGTCCGAAGTGAGGCAGACCCCGCTAGACCTCACTTAAAAAATGTACCTCTGGCCCTGAGTGGCCTCTGTGGCCACAGGGGAAGGGAGTAGTAGTAGAGCTTGAGTCCCTGCAATGCAGCTCAATCAAAGGGAGGATCATGGTCTAGAGCCTACAGAGAAGAAAACAGTTGGATCAGTTCCGCAAAAGAAACGGCTCCCAGAGATGACAACCACAGTCTGGCATCTTAAACAAACAGATCAAAGGTGGTACAAGAATTCCTGAAAATGGTTGCTCACTTTCCAATTCGTGAGTCACTTAACATCCATTGTTTGGGGTTTAGATTTGCTGTCATTGTTTCTATTGCTGTCTGGGGTGAGTTATTGGATTGAAAGCAATTTGGATATTGTCTCCCTCCACGGGGTTCTGCAGCCAAAAAGAGATTGATGAAAAGCAGGGGTTTGGGGCCAGTGATTCCGACACAGCTTTCCTCAGAGCAGTACAAATGATAAGGCCGTTACTTGGGAAAACAACAGTCTGTAAGAGTGATTTCATTGTCTCTGATGGGGAAGGGTGGACATAAACAGTTAGTACAGTTCATGACATTGGGGAATGACAGATGATAGGATGCTGCAGAGTCTTGTTTCCTCATAAGGATTCCTCATTGTCTGCAAAAGCCATATTTTTGTACGCTCCAGGAGGCAGCAAGACAACTTGGCGGTTGACCTTGACCTTGGTACAACACTTTAAATTTTACCAAACACTTTAATACACATTATCACAATCAGTTCTCAAACTCACACCCTAACTAGGAGGACAAGCACTCCTAATTTAGTAATGAAGAAACTGAGGTTCAGGGAGGTAAATGACTGGCCTCAGTTTACTTAGCCAACAATGTTCCTTCTGAGCTACCACCATGCCCACTCATAAAGTGGACCTCAGGAGACTGGACATCCATTATTTGTTTCTAACCAACTGTTTCATGAAATTGTGTCATATATCAGTTCCCTTTCTATACTACAGAACTGTTAATAATCATGTAATAAAACTTATTTTAAAATAAGAATTGTATTACTGAAACCTGGAAACATTATTAGAAGCCTATTAGGATAAATTAGAAGCTGCAAGTAATTTTTTAACCCACTGTGTAAGCTCCTTTTGAATCCAACAGTAACGGCAACCACCAACTGAAAGATGTTCCTCCTGCACCCTCAATTTTGAACCACATTCTAGATGTAAGATGCTCCAACCACATTCAAGGGAAGGGTAATCTCATCTTAACCTTGGATTTATGTTTACAAATATTTTTGCAAACATAATTCAGAAATAATACCAGTCTGCTTTTTGGGGTTGCATTAGCAACAACCCAGTATCATTATGTACACGTTTGATTTGATCCTCATTCTACCCTTGAAGACAGGTAAAGGTAAACATTCTTACCATCTGCCACTGAAGCCCCATTGGGAAGGTGAACACACTAAGACTGAGAGAGGTCAAGTGTCACACTGGAAACATGCATCAGATCACTTGAAGCTAGCAAACCTGAGCTTGAATAGTATGTCCACCACTTGCTAGTATAAAGGCCTTGCGGCAAGTTTCTGAATCTCCCTGAGCTTAGGGAAAAACTTAGCAAACTTTTTAGGCGGGCCAGTAACGTACCTGCTCCTTCTCAGTCATGCATCCACCCTCACCATTTAGCTGTGTGAGGCTAGAGCTAGAAACTTACACCCCGCTGTTCTCAGACTCCCTCACCTGTGACTTCCTATTAGTTTCTGCCAGTTGGAAGCACAGGTCTGACACCACAGGGTGGGAGCAGAAGAGAGGCTATTCTTCTTTCTTGGTTTGCCAGTCTCTCTGGAGGCACCTGCTGCCTTTTATGGTTCTAGCTCCTACAATGGGGCTTCTCCCCGTGGTCCTAGTCCATTGATGGGCTCCAGGACTCTACCACCTTGATCTTCTTTCTTTTGTTCCCCTAGCCTTGCAAGAGGACTCATTCCTGAAGCTATGAGTTTCTGGGAATGACCTCTTCTTTCTAATGGTTCCCCCAGCACCTAATCCTCCCACTTGTTTTTCTAACCCATCCAAAACATATGTAACCAATTTCTTGTATTAAACTTCTTTGAAGTATCTAAAATGGGCTCTATTTTCTTAAATACATCTTGAGTAATACACAAAAGAGCCTCACACAAGAACTGCCACATAGCTAACGTGTAAACATCAAACACTTAAAAATAAGAAGACTTGGGGCACCTGGGTGGCTCAGTCGGTGAAGCGTCCGACTTTAGCTCACATCATGATCTCGTGGTCCATGAGTTCGAGCCCCACGTCGGGCTCTGTGCTGACAGCTCAGAGCCCGGAGCCTGCTTCAGATTCTGTGTGTGTGTCTCTCTCTTTCTGCCCCTCCCCTGTTTGTGTTCTGTGTCTCTCTCCCTGTCTCTCAAAAATAAACGTTAAAAGAATTTTTTAATTAAAAAATCATAGGTAGGTAGATAGATAGACAGACAGACAGACAGACAGACTTGCCAGTGTTTTATCTTGGGAACCACAAACAGAATGTCCTCTCCCAGTACCCTACCACTAGAGCTTCGTGTTAGGTGTGATAGCTATATGGGAATTGTCTCCACTCACATATTGCTTCCAAATACCTAAAAGGTTAAGATTTTTTAATGATGCATACACCAATTTAATGTAATCTCCAAAACAGGGATGATAAAAATACTGACCTACCTCATAGAGCTGGTTGGAACAACTAATTAGCTCTCATAAAAACACTTCACCCACCTAAAGTACCTCATAAAAGTTTATTATGAGTAGTAATGCTAATAGTTAAACATATAATGATGGGCATCAAATGGGCATGCTCTACAAACTGATGGTGTTTTAAATTCTCTTTACGATCTCACTGTTGTTTAGCAGTTCATATGTGGAGAGCTCTTCACAGCTGTAAATTAGTTAATCCCCATGACACTCACTCCTGAGAGATAGGTCAGTATTATTTTCTATTACTATGGCAACAAATCCTATGTAAATGTCCAATGATAGAAGTTGGAGATGAGAAACAAGAAAGGTTAAGTGACTTGTTCAAGGCCACACATCAAGTAGGTGGCAGGGTCAGCTTTAAAATGCAGAAGAGCTGACCCCAACGCACATTCCAGTCCACCTGGTCAGCCCTGAGGGGATCACTGACATTCATTTGCTTAGAAATTCAGTGAAACAGAAAATATCAATATGGTCTATATCTTGGAACAAAATATGAACAATTATAGTGTGCAGGCATATAATTAAATGACTGTATTTTGTTAATCCATCAATGACAGGCGGTAACAGGAAGGGCAGCATGAATTCTAAAGACAGACCTTTCGAATTCTTACCCTGGCTCAGCTTCTGCCACATACTCGCAGCACAAATTTGGTCAAGCTACTTGACTGCTCTGAACCTCAGTTTCAGAGCCTAACAGTGATAAAATGAGGCTAATAATGGGATCTACTTCACATGGTTATTGTGAGGATTTAATGAAAAGCACACAGAACAGGGCCAAGTAGACAATAAGCATTCAGTAATTGTCAGCTGTATTAGATAGCTAGACCCTTTACACAAAATGCATTTATAGCTTTCCAACAATGTTGTATCAAGTACAGAGAAGCTTAAGAGATAGACCCTGCCCTCAGTGAGCTTTCACTATAATAGGTGTGTATGATGTGTAACTTGCCAAACAATCTAAAGGAACATCCCTCTGATATGGGATCAATAATCGTTCGAGCAAGGTCACATGTTTTCAAAGCAAATGATGTAATTTGTCAGTTCTCTGATAGGGAGTGCGCAATCTGCTCCCTTCCTCGCCTGTCCTTGGGTTTAACTAACTTTATTTACAATTTTGTAAAAAAACAGAACACAAGTAAACTGTCACTGAAAGGTTCCACATGTTATAGAGAGTGCCGTGGGTACACAAGGAAGCACAATCATTTCTGGCTGACGTCTTCAGGCAAGAGGTGGGACTTGAATTTGGTCTAAAAGATAAGCNAGTTTCAAAGCATTGTGATCTGACAGTGTGCATGGTATGATCTGTATTCTTTTGAATTTATTGAGAAGCCTGGTTTTTTTGTTTTTTGTTTTTTGTTTTATTTCTAGGAGAGAGAGAGAGACAGCGTGAGCAGGGGAGGGTCAGAGAGAGAGGGAGTCACAGACCGAAACAGGCTCCAGGCTCTGAGCTGGCAGTCAGCACAGAGCCCGATGCGGGGCTCGAACCCACAAACCGCGAGATCATGACCCAAGTGAAAGTTGGATGCTTAACTGACTAAGCCACCCAGGCACCCCAAGATAAGCCTGATTTTCAAACCCAAAGATGGCTGTGCCAGTTGGTGGGGGAGGTCAGGAGAGTGGATCAAGGGCAGACAGGATGAATAGGATGCCAGGCCTTTACACAGGAAGAACGGAAGGATTTTTATTGAACGCCTGTTGTGATTCAGCAACTATGTTGGCACCTTACAATACTTAACAAAGGTCACATAACTGGCAAGTGACCCTGCTGGGACTCGCATCAATTCACCTGTTTCAAGTGTAAGACAATACAAAAGAACTATTGATGACTTTCAGAATGGAGCGCCTGACACAAAGTGGAACTTCTGTGAGATTACGCTGGGCATAGTATTTAGGGAAGATTGAACAGGCCATCTGGGAAAAGCCAGATAGGGAGATTTATAGCATGTGAGGAGTGAGGAAAGCTGGAATAGAACGGTGATGTCAGACTGGAACGGAAGGGGTAGATGGAAGAGCTGCCCGGTGACTCACAGCTCTCTCTACATAATAGAATCACCAGGAGATAGATTTAGAAGTACTGATGCATAAACTCACAGACTATGGTATACACAGTACATGGGCATCAATGTACATTTAAAGCTTACACTAAAAAGAAACCAGATAAAGTTAATTAAAAACAGAGACCTAAGGGCATTTTTTATTATGATAAAAACAGATATAAAATGTACCATCTTAAGTATGTTTAAGTTTGCAGTTCACTTGTGTTAAGTATATTTACCTTGTTGTGAAAAGATCTTTAGAACCTTTTCATCTTGCAGAACTGCTAGCTGGGTACCAGCTATCCAGCCCCTGGTACCCACCGTTCAACCTGCTACATCTATGAATTTGACTTCTTTACAAACCTCAGGTAAGTGGAATTATGTAGTTCTTGTCCTTCTGTGACTGGCTTATTTCACCTGGTGCAATGTGTCAGAGTTCATCCATGTTACAGCATGTAACAGAATTCCATTTTTTTAAGACTACATAGCAGCATTCCATTGAGTATCAGGTGTATCACATTTTGTTCATCTGTTCAATAGTCAGATGTTTGGGTTGCTTCTACTTCTTACCTATCGTGAGTGGTGCTGCCATGAACATGGTTATCAAGACCTTGCTTCAGTTCTTGTGGATATATATCCAGAAGTGCAATTTCTGGATCATATGCTTGTTCAATTTTTCATTTTTTTTAGTAACTTCCATACTATTTTTCAGAGCTGTCATACCCTTTCACAATCCCACCAACAATGCACTGTATCCCTGCTAACACTTACAATGTTCTAGGTTTTTAATAGTATCCACCCTAAAGGGTATGACTAGGAGCATTGTTTAAAGGTATACATACAAAAAGGCACCTAGGTGGCAGTCAGTTAAGCATCTGACTTTAGCTCAGGTCATGATCTTGTGGTTAGCAAGTTCAAAGCCCGCGTCACACTCTGTGCTGACAGCTCAGAGCCTGGAACCTGCTTTGAATTCTGTGTCCCCCTCTCTCTCTTCCCCTCCCCCACTGACTCTCTGTGTCTCAAAACTGAATAAATGTTTAAAAAATTTAAGTAAAAAAACATTTAAGTACAAAGATAATATCCAAAACAAAACTATTTATCATCCTAAATACCGGAAGAGTTTTAAAAGGAATGAAAACAAATTATATAGGGAAACCACAGCAAATGGAACATAAATATAAACATCATCATCATCATCATCACCATCATAAGAACATAAAATAATATGGCAGAGTTGAAGTGATCAACTATGTTCGTAAATATTTATAAGCCTTAGTTCACTTGCTAAAAGATTCTCTATCTGGCTCAGAAAGCAAGACCCAACTATATGCTCTATTCAAGAAACACAATACCAAAGAATTCACAAAAGCTAAAAAAAAAAAAAAGAACGAGCAAAAATTTTCCAGGCAAGTAGAAACAATAAAAAAGCAGGTTTGCACTCCTGATATCATCACATATAATCCCCCGGGGCAGAGGGCGAACAGAGCAAACTGCATTGTGTCTATGTTAAATCCCTGATTTGGATAATGGCACTGTGGTCAGGAAAGAGAATATTCTTTTTTTATTTTTAAGTTTATTTATGAAAGAAAGAGAGGGAGACAGAGGATTCAAAGCAGGGTTGGCGTTATCAGTAGAGAGTTCTATGTGAAGCTCACACCCAAGAAGCACGAGATGATGACCTGAGTTGAGGTGGGACGCTTAACTAACCGAGCCACCCAGGTACCCCAGAGAATATTCTTAATTTTGGGAAGTACATCCTGAAGGACTTTTATGGATAAAGGACCCACTCTCAAAAGATTCAGAAAAAAATTGAGAGAATGATAAAAAAAAAAAAAACAACGGTGCAACATGAGAATAGTTGGCAAATTGAGAGTTTATGTGAGTTCTTTGTAGCTTCTTGCAATTTTTTGAAAAGTTGGAAATTTTACCAACATAAACATTTTTTAAATAATAAAAATACGCAGGTCTAACTCCCTAGAACTTCTAATTCTCTTAGCTGCAAAATGAAGCCAAGACCATGCTATTTTTTAAAACTCCCCAGGGAATTCTAACGTGCATTCAGAGTTGAGAGCCAGTGTAGCAATCAATCCATGACACCCAATCACTGAACAGATGTATGTGGGAACAAAAAAGGCAGAACTGGCCCCTGAAGATATCCATGTTTTTACTCCCAGAACCTATGAGTGGTATCTATATGGCAGAAGGGACTTGGCAGATATGGTTAAATTAAGAATCTTGAGACAGGGAGATTATCCTAGATTATCTAGACAGGCCCTAAATGTGATCACAGTGTCCTTGTAAGACAAAGGCAGAGAGAGACTTGACTACAGAAGAAGGAGATGTGTATGTTACAGTGGAAGTGGAAAGTTGGCATGATGTAGCCAAAAGAGAAGGAATGCCATAGCCACCAGAAACTCGAAGAGCCAAGGAACAGATTCTATTCTGGATCCTGCAGTAGCAACCGCCCTTGATTTCACACCTTGGTTTTAAACCTGCAAAACTCATTTCAGACTCTTGGCCTCCAAAAGTGCCCCCGAGAATAAACTTATATTATGCCACTGTGTTTGAGTAATTTGTTACAGCAGTGAAGGAAAACTAATATGAAGACTTAAATGTTTTAGAGATAAAGGGATGACAGTAGTGTCATGAATGGAAGTATGACCTGTTCAAGGGGGTAAATGAGTTTTAAATCCATTCGTTTTCTGAACCCCTGAAAAGAATGGGAAAGTGGATAAGACATTTCCAACAAATTTCTAGAAGATGAAAAGAGGAAGGGGACATGCTGATAGATGAAACAGACACATGGAACCACTTTCCCAAAGATCTGGTTTAGGAGATTGCAGAGATCTTCCCAGAGCATCCCCTGTATGCCTCTGGGCCTAGACTGTGGAGCATGGTAAAACTTTGGGCCAACAGAGGATTCTTTGAACATCTATACACAAAACGGTTATATTAGGGAGTACCATCTCCCTCTTCTTCTCCCCTCTTGCTACACACAGCCCAGCATTTATCCCTGAAAAAAGTTCTGGAGGGCTCCTCTTTAAGGAAACTGAATAAATATTGACTGGGAGAAGCTAAGATTCTGTGTCAGATGTTTTTGCTCCGAGATACGCTTCCCTCCTTTTGACCTGAGGCAGGGGTCCTGGCCTGCTTACCCCAGAGCAAAGCCTGCCAGTGATGGACCCCAGACTTGTACACTGTGATCAAGCTGAAGACCTTCCTGTATAGAGCAGAGGAAATCTGTGTCACCTACTTAGTCCTTGTCTTTTAAATATGAATGGGCATTGAGTCTATTAGAAACTCTAGGCAAGAAAGGGCAACAGAAGCAACAATCAAAAGATGTTTGAGAAATTCATGGTTCAGTTGTGAAACATTCTACAACTTTAAGCAATTGTAGGAATGTAAGGCAAGAGAAACCTTTTGACCTTGAAGCTACAACCATTGTATCTTGAGTAGCCCAGAGGACATTTCATTGAGCTCATAAAGAAGGAAATGCAATCCTCACATACAACTTGGCTGTACAGTGAGCAATCTTCACATAGTTATACTAATGTCAGTACTGTTCTTTGATTTTCAATCTATAGCAAAAGCTCGTAAAAGTTAATTATGGTCTCAGAACAGATGTAAATGTTAACCATCTTGAAAATGTAAAAGTGAAGACATGGCTGAGATGAGGTGGGAGTTGGCAAGGGAGAGGTGGAATAGAGAGATATAATAAAGAGGATAAAGTGGGAATCAGAGAGATATAAGTATAATACCTAATATCACAAAGTTATCTAATAAAATAACTCAAAAATAAATAATATAAAGATCAAACACTGCAGGAGTGGAAAGGTGGGGTGTAATACAAATGAGCTAAGTCTTGGGCTTTCATGGCTGACAGTCAACATATATTGCCTGAAGCTTTAAAAAAATCAAGAAATGGAAGTATTATTTAGAGGTATGGAGGTAATTATTAGACGGTTTAAACTCAAAGGCACGAACATAAGAGGTTGCTTCTGGAGGTTGGATTGGGGTGGAGAAAAGAAGGTTGGTATATTATTGCTTTTCATCATAAATTCTTCTATGTGATTTTTATTTTTACCACATGCATTTATTTCTTTAATAATGTAAAGTTTTAAAATGGTGAGTGACTAAGGACATGGTAGATCTTCAATTATTGGCAGCCTACTGCTATTTACCAGATGATTATCTTATATTGCCTTGGAGCCGTTACTTTTTTAAGTCCCAGGGTTTTTTAAATATTTATTTATTTTTGAGAGAGAGAGAGAGCACACGTGTGCACATGCATGCACGCACACACACATATATGTGCACACACACATGGGGTAGGGGCAGAGAGAGAGGGAGGCAGAGAATCTGAAGCAGGCTTGCAAGCTTGATGTGGTTCCAAACTCACAAACCATGAGACTATGACCTGAGCCAAAAGAGGATACTTAACCACCTGAGACACCCATGTGCTCCACCTTGGGGCCATATTTAAGGACTGATCATGGTTATACACTAGTAGTCTACAGTCATTGAATCTGCAGTTAATCACTGTATTCTTACATTAATAAAGGGGGTATAGTAAAGAAAGGGGAAGCGGATGGGAGAAAATAATAGGAAAATCATGATACAAGGGAGGTTGAGAGGGTCAAATTACTGAAGTTAGATTCAGAGCAGAACAGGTGAGTGCTCAAGGTAGAGTTTTCCAACAGGAAAGAGCTTTAGAGAGCAAAACCCAGATACCACTTGGAACATCATTCCCATAGACCAGCCAGTATACTGTTAAAATGGTGGCAGTCATGAGCTCTGACATAGTAGTCCTCTTGGCTCTTTGCTCAAAAGGCTTCTTCCTGGCACTTTCTAGCCCCCTCACACACACACACACACACACACACACACACAAACACACACACACACGCAGTCTGTCTCTACCAGTTCCATAATGTGCCTTTTCCAAGTGCCACCTTTGTGACGTTTTTCTCAATGATCTCAGATCTTACCAATCTCCTTCTAGCTGAACACTTTCACACTCAATGATGGTAGATACCACTTGCTTTACTAATTGTTTGGACTTCCTAAGCCCTTCAGCCCAACTAGATGGTGAGTTCTTTTAAAGGAAGAAAACGTGGGTTGCCCGGGTGGCTCAGTCAGTTAAGCATAGACTTTAGGTCAGGTCATGATCTTGGGGTTCATGAGTTCTAGCCCTACGTCAGGCCCTGTGCTGAGCACACTCAGAGCCTGGAGCCTGCTTCAGATTCTGTTTCCCTCACTCTCTGCCTCTTGTGCTCTGTCCCTCTCTCTCTCTCTCAAAAATAAATAAACATTTTTTAAAAAGTGTTTAAATACTACTACTAATAATAATAAATAAAGGAAGAAATCCTGACATCCTTTTTGCCTCATCTAGAGAACTTAGCATAGTGGCTTCAAATAAGCAATTACAACTCAAGTGAAAGCAGAAAGTAATAGATGAAGTTTCCATTTTAACTAAAACAAGTTTCTTTCCCTACCTTACATTGAATTATGATGGGGTTATAAACTTGTCACGCTTATAACTTGGTTACGACTTCCAGGACCCTGCATAATGCCAGAGACCTTTTATTCTCTAAGACAGATAGCCTAGAGTGCTGAGGGTCTGGGGTATCAGGAAGAAGAGGGTGAGCACCATGGCTGACTTCTGGCCTAGGATATACTGCACCTTCTGAAGAGCAGAATCCTCCAGATAGTGGGCATGAGTTCATAACTTGTGGGTCAGAGGGAAGCACAGTGTACGACTTAGCATCTTTGCCAAGAGAACAAGGTTCCTGTGGGAAGCCCACATTCAGAACTTGATGTGACCTAGCGAGGGAAGACAGTTTGCCAGGCACCCACTGTCCTTGCTTCAACCATCCTTCCCCATTGCTTCATACAGAGGCTGCTGCCTGGAATGTGAGTTCTTCCAATTATTTGGCATCTATGCCAAGGTCACTTTCTTCTATTCATTTTAGCAGACTTCTTTCAAGCTCAGGTCAAGACCTCCTCTCTCCAAGGAAGCACGTCAACATTTCTTCTCCTCTTTGCCCCTCACATCATGGCAACTACTCGCAATGTGTGTTTATGCGGAAAGCCCCAGGCAGCCAACATGCTCAGACAAGCTGAACAGAAAACTCTACTGTGTACAAAAGAAGAGTTTTTGGTGTGCCCTCTGGCCCTGAAAAGAACACCGGTTTTGCTAAGATTTATTTACCTTCAAAGCTTTGTTCCCACAAGTGTGCAGAAATACAGACTCACATATGCTATTGACTTAACTGCCTTTTTTCCCTTGGTCGTGAAAAAATTCACGGAGACCGGGACACACTTGATGTGTTTGAGTGAAAACAAATCTATCACTCACTCACTCTCTGACTTCTTTCACAATTTGACAGAGAAGTCTGAATCAAAAGGGACACTTCCATGGCAATAAAGAGGAAACCAAGAGTCGAGTTGCAGTGGATGATTAAATCACATGTTTTAACCATTCCTTCTGGGCTGCAGCACTTTTCCCTAGAGTACCATTGTAATTGTGCTACAGCACCATTTATTATTTACAATTGCCTTTTTTCTTCTCAGATCAAGATTTGCTTAAAAGTCCATTTAGGGCTGGTCATACCTCAGCTAAGGGTCAGTCGAAGCTTTCAAGTAATCTGCAATGTGTCCAACGTCATTATGTTACAAGCCCCAAAACCAGTATGTAAGGAAATATATTTACTTGATTCAAGAAGTTGCAATACGTGTTAACAAAAACTAAATCTCTGCAAGGACATGTCAAAGAAAAAGAAAGGACGGTCCCTCCATTTCCTCTGCTGCCTGGGGTATGTGACGCTCCTCTCTGGCACGTGAATATTTATGTATACTTTGTGCGAGTCTTGCTAATTGTAATTATGATTGCTTACTACAGTTTCCAAGGTAACAGTTGTCACTGCAACGCTTCACTGCCAACTCAATTTCCATTCTCCTGCTGATATAACAAATATTGTGTGACATTTTAACTGAAAATATCTGTAAATGGGTGTCTGAGTGTAGTGTGTTTCTTTAAAAGGGAAGGAAAACAATTATTAGCTTTTCATTATTCATCTCAGTGGCACATTTGATCGGTAATTACTTCAACTTTATATTTAGAAAGGAATGAACCGGAGTCCCACAAGGTCTTGGATTTGAAGGTTCTGGGTTCTGATCCTGCCTTCTCCCAGTGACCCATGTGACCTTGGTCCAGTAGCCAGGAGCTTGTCCAGAAACGATGCCATGGTAAAGGAAGCTGAGCTCTTGGGCACCCCCTTCCCCAAGGTCACTCACCATGTAGGCACTTTATTCTCTGAGACACGCAGTCTCGCACCTTGAAGGATAGGGCCTGAAGAACAGACAAAACAAGTATTCTTCATTGTGGTTGCTTTCCATCCTCCCCCTAAAGAGCAGAACCATTCAGGTAGTGAGTCAGAAATGCCTTGTGAACAGGAGGTATACTTAAAATTGATTCTGATAATGACCACGATCAAGGAACTTTTCCTCGGCACCATAGTGCCCTCTCCAGTCAGAGATCCAGTCAAAGACCTCTTGTCCCACCCACTTCAAGACTACTTCCTGCCTTGCCAGGAGAGGTGAGTCTCCTATACATTCCAGGTAGACTGCTGGCAAACCAGGATGCCGTGCCACACCGATGGTTTGAGTGAGCTGAGCCTTGGGTGAAGGCTTCCTGAGGTTACAAGTGAGAACAACTGACTGGCAGATTTTTTGTGTTGGGTATTCCTTTTGTTTTTCATAATATATCACTTTCTCAGCTATCATGAGTAACTGAAAATTGTATATGGAGGTGTTCAGTCCCAGCAGTAGCCAAACCAGGAGCGTAAAGCTTTAATGAGCACTTCCTGTTTGCAAAACGCATCGGAGATGGGAGTGTGGTTACAGAAATGCAGCCCCCGCCCTCAGAAAACTGACAGTCTTGTGGACGAAAAACATTTAAACACATAAAATGACTTGAGAACAGTAAATCTCTGGTGCAGATGAGAGTGTAATGGATGTTCAGAGATGTCTACATGGAGCTGGAGGAATCAGGGAGGTTTGGCAGGGGGTGGCCCTTGAACTGGGTAGGAGGGCAAGGGAGAAGTACAAGAATATAGACATAGAGTGCTACAGGCAAAAGAACATAGAGAAGACATCTCACTCATCACTTAGCTTTTTACTTGCCTGAATCTATAATTTTAAGCATAAATAGAGTCTAACGTAAAAAGAATGTGATCACATTCCATAGCCGTGACCCGTTAGGCCTAAGGAAAGTTAAAAGGACAGATGTGGACAGCGTGGGCAGAAAGGAATAGAGATCTCCTTTCAGTTCCAAAACTGACATTCCTAGCAAGTCTTACAGGAGGAAGAGCCCTTTGCTCATTTCCATGGCTCACAACACCCCCCAGTTTCAACTTTCTCTGACTCTCTCAGTACCCGGGACTATCACCAGGAAGAATCTATTATTATCCCCTCCTCCCCTCCTTCTGGCCCATCGTACTTCTGGCCTCCTCTCTGCTTGAGGTGTCTTGTCATTGCTGCAGCACGCTTGCCAGGACCAGCAACAAGGACCCTCAACTGTGTGCACTAGACCACTGCAAATATACCTGGGGCTAAAATCCAGCCCAGAGGGGCTGCATCCACCCTGAAGAATGAATGATTTTTTTTTTGTAATTCATCTTCCCAAGAAGTAGGTTTTCTACAATTTGCACAAAGGCACTCTCTACTAGCAGCAGCACTGAGCACTGCATGGTCCACATTTCGCTCGATATTTTGAGGTCAGTGCTGTCGCTTTTGGGTCACCCTTTGTGACCAGCATCAACTGATCTGACCAGTATGAAATACCACAGATCGCACATATCACCTAAGGTAAACCTGACCACAGTTTACTCTAAGAATGAGGCATTGCAGGTTATTGTCAAGTACTTCTACTTGTTATATAAGAAAACACAGGATGTCTGAAGACTGTAACTAGAGGCTGAAGAAGATGCCTCCAGACCCTCAGCTCAGAATGGTATTTTTAATTCTGATTGATCCCACCATCACCAAAGAACACTTGAATCTCTTGGTTTATGAACTCAAGGCTTAGTTGTCCCTGAATCCACTTCCTCCATTCAATGACCCTTGGTACCAGCTGATCTGATATAATACTCTCTTATTACAACTCATCGGCTGAGGTCTTCCTCATGAACCACAAAAGAAAAATTTCTAAAATATTTGAAAGAAAGATTATTTCAAAGTTTGGAAAGAGGTTAGGTCATTGAATATCTCAATGAGCTTAAATGGTCGGGTCTTTTTGAAATCAGCATATGACACAATGATGATGATAAATCTCTTTTCGAAAAATGCCTTTTCGGCACACACTGAGCGACCACTTCACGAACAATTGGGCACCCAAATAATTGGAAATATTTCAGAAGAGCAAATGGAGCAAAAGAGATCATGGAAAGCCGGAAATATATGGATGCAATTTTGAGCCTAAATGAACATGCAGTGCCATATACAAAATAATCAGTGAGATGTGAAAACGAATGTGGATCCCTTTGATTTGAATCAACAGGGTGTGAAGGGCTCTTATTATTAAAGGCAGACCTTGATGCTGCCTTGCCCTTGTCCAGATCCAGACATCCAAGGTCTTGGCTTTGGAGATGCACAGACTCTGCGCCGAGGCGTACCCAGGCAGGAGGCTTGAGATCAGTCCTTTGACTGTTGACTCTGACTCAGAGCCTTCCTCCCTGTCATTCCTCTGAAAAATTTTCCTCCCCATTAGCAATTTTAAAAGTCCCTCGCCAATACAAGGCCTCTAATTTAGTGAAGAGAGGTGGCCTATATTTTCACCCTAAGTATAGGCAAGCTAACACACTGTAGCGTAAGGAGCTGCCACCGAACTATTCTTTCTAGAAAACTAACCAAGGGCAAAAAAGAGCAGTGTTCCTCCTATCCCAAAGACAAAAATCAAGGACCATTTTTTCAGAGCTCCAAGGAGCCCTAAAAAGCTTCTCCAGGGATTTTCAAACTGTTCAGCCTAGTGCCAGGATATTGAGAGAGGCTACAGATCAAGAGACGCGTGGGCTAATGGTGAGACCATGAAAGCATTTTCAAACAAAGATTTGCTAGAGGCTTCCTTCAAAGTCAGTTTCAAAGTCACCTTAACATTGACAGGAAAAATCTGCAGAAAACCTGTGGGGTGACAGGATTATACCTTGAAATCTTAATCTGTATAGGTTCTGTTCTCTTCTGCTTTCTCAGCAATACTCAAGGCCATTTTCTTTCCTTCTCTGGGCCAAAATGAGAAAAAGAACAAAACTCAAAGAAGGTGCTATCCTGAGACTAGGACCAAGCATAGCCTATGCATCAATCCTTTCCAGTTAACGACTAGATAAAGGAAGGGGTAGGCAGGAGGGCAGTGGGCAGAGGAGGGATTTAAATCCGAAAAGGAGGATTCCCCAGCGTTTTCAAAGTAGGGAAGATAAAAGAGCTTTCTATCTTGAGGACTAGAATGAAGAGAGAAAGATTCATCAAGGTGAGTTGACCCAGTAATTGAGGATATTCACTCGAGATTCCTGGACCTCTGTAACCCTCCAGACCCGAAGGAGAGAAATGTGGACACCAGGAGTGGGGGTGAGGAAGAGAAGGGGGGAGATCCGCCTCACCAGGGTGGCAACAGAACCCAAAAGACTCATTTGGGAAGTTTCCTCTGACGCAAAGTCGAAATGGACACGTAGCCCCTATTCTACTAAAGCCCATTAATAGGAGAACCTGTTGGAGAATCCTATATCTCAGAAATGTCTGAATGCGCCTGAGGTTGGAAGGGGACATTTGGAATAAGTACCCTCATCAGAGACCTCCATTGTTTTACATGCTTTCATGTGACCCAAACACATTTAGCTAACTAACTGAGGATCTGAGATTAATTCAGTTCTTTTTACCTTACAATTCAAAGAAAAGATGGAGATAAAGGGACTTCTGCCCCACAGTTGTTTTTCATTCCTTATACTTATGGTGAAGAAGGCCTGTGCTGATTTTCAGTATGCTTAATGATATTCCTATTAATCTACCTGGTGAAGAAATTTCCAATTACATAATGTGATTTTAAAAAAAAAAAAAACTGAACCTGCTGGTGTATGTTAACTAACTTGAATATAAATAATTAATAATTAAGTGAAAAAACAGAACCTGTTATTTGACAGGGGTCGGGGTAGAGTGGTGCAAGGGCACTGAGATGGCAGGGAATACCAGACTCATACCAATAGCATCAAATCTGACAAAATGCTGGGGGAATGGGTAAAGTGCATCAAAACCATAACAATCTGACTAAAACAGTAGACACTGTTCCCCAAGAATGCCTCACCCCAGTGCAACTGCCTCTTGGTTTTCCTGCTGAATTCAATGAGGTGGTAAAAATGGGTCAGATGCCTGCAACCTGCCACCTTGCAGGAGTGACTTGACCGGCCCTGAGTGAGAAGGTATAATTAGTGAGATTTTACCAACAGTTGCATGAAAATGCCCTGAACCTCCTCTGGGGCAGTGTCGACACAGCTTACAAAACTCTGAAAAGTCTGCAGATATTTATATCCTGATATTTATGAGTTTGAGTTATTGAAATATTAAAAGAAGAGAAATTCAGTGGATGCCCAAACTGCTGTGCTGTGCTAGGTCTCCAGAGCCCATCTTGGTCCTCCCCAGTGGAGAGACTCATTGGCAAAGAATCTCACTGATTAATCACTGAGGTAGGTAGAAAACATTTTTACGTTTTCTCACAGTTTCTTACTTAAAATATTATTTTTTATGTTAAAACAGACCTAAATATAGAATTTGAAAAGTCACATGAATTTTTAACAAAGAAGTTTCCCATGTTCTATGGGGTGTGGTTGGAATATGGCCCCAGATTTCTAAAGGTATCAATGCAGTGTCCACACTATTAGGGATACTTAATGGAAAAGGTTAAGAAGCACCTGTCCTGATGGCTGTTGACAGAGAAAGCTAGAAGGTATAAACTGCACAGTTTTCATGACTGATGGTTCCGGAAAAGGAACTTGCCAACAATCAAAAGCCCTCACTGTAGACATAGTTCTCGAGGTGTTACCACACAGCATTGAGAAAAGGCAGTCATGTATACAACTAATGTATCCAGGCAGTATGTCTCAGTTTTCCCCCAGTAATCAATGGACTCTGTTAGGTAAGAGACATGGTCTAGAATCCACATGATATAAATATGCTAACAATAAAATATTCATCAGTTGACAGGATATTTTATCTGAACATGTTTTAAAAGATGGCAGTGTTAGCTTCATCTCCAGACTTCATCACTAGACTTTCTTCAGCTGTATTATTTCCCTTGATGTGGTATCTTTTCTTGGCCAGGATGACACAATTAAGAACACTGAGAAAATCTTCCGTCCCTTAGGCCTGCCACCCCCAGTCTTGACTTGCCTCCTCCAACTTCCAAGCAAGTTCTGCTAATGCTTTACAATCTTTTGCCTCCAGTTAGCATTCCTCCCTACCCTTCCTTCTCGGATCCCTTTCTGAATCAGTTATTTATGTGTAATCAACTCTCTATCTCAGTTGAAATTAAAAAAAAATAATGCAGGCAAAATTATTTTGAAATGAAATGAAAACTTCGGTAATTTGATTTGCAGGCAATGAAGAACAAAGTGTCACAACCCGAATGCTTTTAAATAAGTCATAATTAATTACGCATGCATCTATGTTTGGATGCTCACTTTATGGCTAATTATGCAGAAAATGTAATTGCGTACTGAAGTATTCAGTCGTGCTTTCTCGCTCTCATTTACAGCAACCACGTTTTCTGTTGTTGTTAATGGTGTGTATCACCTGTTGAAATGTTGTCAAGACACAAATAATCAGATGATCTCTCCTAAAATATAGTTGCTCCTGTTGAGAAAATTGCAGAAAGGCAAAATATTGTTTCCTAACTTATCTTCCTATTTAAGAAAAAAAACAAAACAAAACAAAACTGTACACATTTCTATATTCTTTTGTCCTCTTCTGAAATATACTTGCTAAGAAATCACATAAGGCACAGCCTGCCAGCTTTGCTCTCCTATGGATTTGCAATATAGACTTTTTATTTTCTTGGTAAAGTCATAAAGCTCGAAGGAATCATGAATGACCATCACATTTATGTCGTTCTAGACAGGCTTCTTTTTAATGATGCTGAGGGGAATTTATAACCTTTTCTCCATCTTAAGATGCCTAATAAAGTGGGTATCAAGGAAACAAAGGAAATAAAACCAAATTTAAAACTTCCTCTGAATAAGTCATGGGAGTAATTGTATTTGTGGGTATTTTCTCACTAAAGGAAAAAAAGAGAGAGCAAGCAGGCAAAAATTTTTTAAAACTCTTATAGTACTTAGGATGACAACTACCTTCCTGTGTTTTTCAGAAACTCTTAAGAATACTTTATTACACATAGTTGCCTCTTTTGGTATAAGCCAAATAAATTCCAAGGCGCTTTGTGGCCCAGTCTCTGAGAGATATCACCTGTAAAAGATACTGTCCAGCCATCAAAAGTAAAAGCAATCCCCATACTTTGGCACACTTTGAAAGACCCCATGGCAAATATTAGCAGAGCTCACCTACTCATGATTCTCACCTTCCAGGCTCATGGAAGATAGCTTCCAAGCCCCTTTGCAGTCATGCAGGCCACGGCGCCAGGTTCAGGAACTTGACTGGGAGCCAAAGTCCCTACCTGGCTGAAGCTTGAAGACTGGTTGTAAGGGCTCCATGTCCTCTTTCCCCTCCTTCCATCTTTATGACAGCAAAGCCATAAGATTAAACCAGCTGGTGCCATTGAGTCACAGTATGGAGGACTCCTGCCCAGTAGAGTCCCTGGAACCTCCACAGGACTTTGAGCAAGAAATGAACTTTTGTTGTGTTAAGCCGAAGAGATTTAGTTGTTTGTAACTTGCAACTACGCCAGAACCTAGCCTATCCCGACACACAAACATTAAAGGGAATCCACTCATATCCACTCTGCAGTACTTCCTGAAATACTCTGCCCACCTCTCTCTCTCCCTCTCTCTCCTATTCTACCCTAGGCTAGAGCCTCTTTTTTTTTTTTTAATTTTTTAATGTTTTATTTATTTCTAGCAGAGAGAGAGCGAGAGAGAGACAGGGTGAGCAGGGGAGGGTCAGAGAGAGAGGGAGTCACAGACTGAAACAGCCTCCAGCTCTGAGCTGGCAGTCAGCACAGAGCCCAACGCAGGGCTCGAACCCACGAACCGTGAGATCATGACCTAAGCAAAAGTCAGACGCTTAACCGACTGAGCCACCCAGGCGCCCCTAGGCTAGAGCCTCTTATTCTCTCAGTCTCCCATCCAGCCCAGCAGTCAGACCCCTGGGTTGTTTTTTCTTCCCTCGTCCTCACTGCTCTCTAGCCCCATCTGTCTCACTAGTCTCCTGATTCTGCCTCAGGAAAGCCACAGAACTGGATGAACAAAAGTCAAACTCCATGTAGAAGGCTAAGAATGGGAATAAACTGAGACTTCAAGGGAAAAAAATACCTTCTGGGCTGGACAGAGACAGGCAGAAGTAGTGGAAATACTCACCTATTGAAAAATGTTGTCCCCATCATGTTTCTTTTGGGTCCAAAACAAGTGTGTTAAGATTCATACCTCAGTGGAGTACCTGGGTGGCTCAGTCGGCTACACGTCCAACTCTCGGTTTTAAGATTCTCTCGCTCTCCACAAGCCCCATCTGCCCCTCTCCTCAGCTTGCGCTCTCTCTGTCTAAAAAAAAAAAGATTCAAACCTTAGTGATTTATTTACTCTTATCTGTCTAGACTATTTTAGTTAATAGCCTATGTTTTACGTATGTTTTATTTTGAAGCACTAGTGCTATTCTTCTTTGGACCTCCAAGTTTTCAGAACCATCAGAGGCGATCACCACAACCATTGTCTATGTGAATAGGCCCTCTACAGTTGTACAGTGTACAACCTGTATGACTGTATGGGCATCACGACCCCAGCGCTGGTAACATGATATTAAAAGAGCTGGGAAAGAAACACTTATATATAAAATCTAACCTAAAAAATCCATGCATACTTTTAAGACTTTTATTCAAATTTTTAAGTGTTATTAATAAAATCTACAAATACTAACAACTACTATTGCAGACGTTGTACTAGTAGCTATGAAAATTACAAAATGATGTAGGATATGGTCTTGACCCTCAAAAAGTGTCCTCTACATAGGGAGATGGGACACATTCACAAAAAGATTACTATCAGTGGAGGATAACAGTTAACATTCCAAATCGGTGGAATTCATAATAATGTGTGATGATCAAGGTGTGCGAAAGTGAGCAAGGAGGACCACGGAAGTGGTGGATGTTGAGCTGGACCCCCGTAGATAAGGGCAAATCAGAAAAAAGGAAAAGAGATGTGTCTTTAAATTTCAGGGTCTGAACTGCAATGTTTGCTGACAGGACTATAAAAAGAGACTATTTGTCATTGTGTGGGACTAAACTCTTTCCAAGGCCACCCAGAACAAACTGGAAAGGATGTCACTCATATTTCACAGGAATGCTTGATAGTCACAATTTCACACTAGCCAGCTCACCTCGGAAGGAGCACTTCTTCATCTGCCTAATCAAAATGATCTAATCACCGCTCATGTAAGTGAGGGTGTGAAAAGTGTATTATGCAGATATGGTCCCTGCCCTCCAGGGGATTACAGTCTAAAACCTGCATTCCTGGCTCCAAAAAGCACAGAGACATAATTAACACAGATAAGGATGAGAAATGTATTTCCTGCAAGCCTCACTGCCATCAGACAGAACAATTTGTAGTCATCACTGATCTGAGCTGAATTCAAATTAGTGACCCAAAGGCTCCACTGTCTGGGTGTTATTTTCAATCTCCTTAGCTATCCAATCTCCAGAAGTTTCATTTTTCATTCTTACTGTGCAGTCATCATCAAGTACCAAAGGGAAAGACCGCAATCCAGACACACTAAAAATAGCATTCTTGCCTTCCGAAAGCCAGGCTCAGATTTATGACAGTTTTAAAATTTGGTTCCTCATCTTAAAAGTCCAGCATTCTACAAGAACTGTGCAAAGTAATACCTACCTGGTCTTTTTAGAGCATGAAACACCCTAAGTTGATGCAGTGGGAGATCGGGCCTTTATATAATCCATTTACATTAGGGAGAGATAGCATTTTCTTTTCCTTGGCAGGTTGGCATGCCTTCATGTGTTTTCCACTTAATCAGCAGAATCATTAAGGCACTGAAGGTTTTGATGGTCTCCATGAAAAACATTTATTTCTGTAAAACCTATCACTATAAATAATTTAACAAATGTGCCCCTCAAAAGACTATAAAAAAGAGGAAGAATTATTCCTTTGTACTTAAATCACAGAATATTCTGAAGTTGAGCCAAACTGGGTCCAGATTTAAAACGAGGGCCGGCTGGGGGCACCTGGGTGGCTCAGTCAGTTAACCATCGGACTTTGGCTCAGGTCACAATCTCACAGTCTGTGGGTTCAAGCCCCAAGTCACTCTGTGCTGACAGCTCAGAGCCTGGAGCCTGCTTTGGATTCTGTGTCTCCCTCTCTCTCTGCCCCTCCCCCACTGGGCTCTGTCTCTCAAAAATAAATAAATACTAAACAAAATAAATAAATAAAATGAGGGAAGGCTGATGTCTAACAACAAATGATAAAATTAAAATGGAAAGCAGATTACAGAAAATTATAATCCAGTGTCTGTTTTAAATGTATGTTATATTATTTAAAATACATGAATAATAGATATTTAAATTTGCACTTCCATAAAAATGGGCTGGGAGAATTATGTCACTATAAATGGTTAACACTATTAATCAAGGGATCACTTGTGGCAGGAGAACCTTATACATTCTCTGTGTACTTTTTACAGTAATCTCATTCCACCAGGAAAAAAATAGGATTTCCATTTTAAAATGTATACACATATTTAGACTATATATATATATGTATATATATATATATATATATATACATAAATTGATACTGGTGCAAATAAAGCTGAATATTATCTCTTTGACTACCTGGATATCAGTGGTATTTGTGTCAAGCATGGGGTGGCATTAGCCTGGTAATCTATGCTGAGAAGCTAATCTCAGTGAGAGAGAGGCAATAACTGAGACTGGCACTACAAGGGAACCAACTAGGTTATAGGCTGAGTTCCCACACGGGCCAGTGGTCCACATTGCAATGTCCCAGGGAGAACTGATACCCATGGAACTGCGTTGTGGATTGGATCTGGCATGTAGGCATCTCAGGTCAGTAGGGGCCTGGTTTCTAGGTGTAGAGCAGCATCTTGCTTTGGGAACAAGCAGGAAAGGTGTTCATCTGGTTGAAGTAGGAACTCAGGCAGGGAGAGAGAGCAGGCAAGACTTTAAGTCCAGCACTGCACCAAAAGCTGAACTCAGGGTAGGGCTGATACAACGGACAATCAGGGTAGCTACGTGGAATGAGAGCAGAACCCTAGCCAGGCCTAGGACAGACGGTGGAGGTAAGCAAAGAGGCCACAGCACACCCCACACCCAGGTCCACAGGGTCATTTCAGATTTCACATACTGATACTGGTGGAGAGAAGGTGCCTTCCTTAGTTGCAAGCTTCATTCTCGCTTCAGGGACTGAGCCACAGATGCACAGGGATGTGTACCTAGATTATGGCAACACGAGGCAGGTAAGAATGATACCAGCAGTTTAGATTGGGTCTTTCTTACCAGTTAAGAGAATTTTTCCTCTAATTCTCACCAGTTAAATAAAAACAAGATGATGTCTAGTCCCAAAAGTAGGTTTTTTGAAAATATACAAAACCTAGTAGTATGAAGGCCAGGACTACCTGCTCAACAGATGTGAGCCTTTGATGTGAGTCCCTGCTCTTTCCAGAATTAAGAGATCAAATTAATATAGATCCCATACATAAACTAGCGGAAAAGTAAAGGCAGAATACTCGAATACTACAAGCACTTCATGAAATTATCATGTTCTCTATTTCCCAGGTAGGGAAATGCTAAAGCAGCCCAATAGGATCATTTATTCCTAGTGCACCTCTCTAGACCAGTGCTACTATGGAGAGATTCAAAATAGTCCCAGATTCCAACTGTAATGATCATCAACACAGGCTTGTATTCTAATCCAAAGATTCTGAAAGTAAATATTAAACTTGTTTTAGTGAGGCCATGATTTTCAAACAGCACTTCTTTGGGAGATGAATATTCCACTGCTAAAGATAGAAAAATGATGTTTCCCCCCCTTTCCGATTCTCAGGGGAAATATCCCTAAGTCAATGGACAGATTTTCCCCAGTTTTAAGATTTTCTATCATAAATGGTTCTTAGTTTTTTCGTATCAGTGAAGGCTAGGCCCACAGCAGACCAGTATAGGAGAGTTGGATCTGTTGAGAAGGCATAGTCCCCACTAGGGATATCACCCAAGGTCAGGAGAGGATGAGTGGGAGAGCTGGGGAAAAGGGGGGAGAAATACCCTGCCTTCCCCTTTCCTCTCTCTCTACAATCTCCTGCCTTGACTTCCTGTTGGCCAAACCCAACAGAAACCAGCTGTCATAGAAACCTGGGAAACTATAGCCTGCAGGGATTCACCTGCTGAGCAACAAAATCGAGCAAGGAAAAACAGTAAATGAATCTAAAGGCCAAGAGGATAACATATGGCATCTGATTTAGGAAGAATTCACAGATTAGTTATAATGTGTTTAAAATATTACCATCACTCAGTGGTGAAAAACTGAGAGCTTTTCCCCTAAGATCAGGAACAAGACAAGGATATCCATTCTCATCACTTCTATTCAACATAATACTGGAAGTCCTAGCAATAGCCATCAGACAAGAAAAAGAAGTAAAAGGCATCCAAGTTGGTAAGGAAGAAATCAAATTTTTACTATTTGCAGATGACATGATGCTGTGTGTAGAAAACCCTGAAGGCTCTGCATTGAAAAAAAAAAAAAAACTACTAGAACTCATGAATGAATTCAGTAGGGTCACAGAATACAAAATCAATATACATAAATCTTTTGCATTTCTATACGCTAATAATGAAATAGCAGAAAGAGAAATAAGCAAACAGTTCCATTTAGAATTGCACCAAAAATAATAAAATATCTAGGAATAAACTTAACGAGGGAGGTGAAAGACATCTACTCTGAAAACTGTAAAACATTAATAAAAGAAACTGAAGAGGACAGAAACAAATGGAAAGATAGTCCATATTCACGGATTCAGAGAACAAATATTGTTAAAATGTCCATACTACCCAAAGCAGTCTACAGATTATATGCAAAACCTATCAACATATCAGCAGCATTTTTCATAGAACTAGAATAATTCTAAAGTTTGTATGGAACAACAAAAAATCCTGTATAACCAAAGCAATCTTGGAAAAGAAAAACAAAGCTGGAGGTATCACAAGTCCAGATTTCAAGATACATGACAAAGCAGTAATAGTCAAACAGTATGGTACTGGGCACAAAAATAAACATGTAGATCAATGGAACAGAATAGAAAATTCAGAAACAAACCCACAATTATATGGCTGATTAATCTTTGACAAAGGAGGCAAAAAATATGCAATGGGAAAAAGACACTTGCTTCAATAAATGGTGCTGGGAAAACTGAAAAGCTATATGCAAATAAATGAAGGAGGTCACTTTCTTACAGCATACACAAAAATAAACTCAAAATGGATTAAAGACCTAAATGTGAGAGGCGTTTGGGTGGCTAGGCATCTGACTCTCGGTTTTAGCTCAAGTCATGATTCATGGGTTCAAGCCCTGCTTGGGATTCTCTCTCTCTCCCTCTCTCTGCACCTCCCCTCAAAACAAAAACAAAAACAAAAACAAAAACAAAAAAAAAACTAAATGTGAGACCTGAAACCATTAAAATCATAGAAGAGAGCACAGGCAGTGATGTCTCTGACACTGTCCGTAGCTACATTTTTCTAAATATATTTCCTGAGGCAAGGGGAATGAAAGCAAAAGTAAATTATTGGGACTACATTAAAAAGAAAGCTTCTGCACAGCAAAGGAAACAATCAACAAAGCTAAAGGTCAAACTACTACAAGGGAGAAGATTTTTACAAATGCCATATCCACAATATGTAATGAACTTATAGAACTAAGCACCAAAAAAATAAAATAAAATTATAATCCAATTAAAATGGGCAGAAGACACAGATATTTCTTCAAAGAAAACATACAGATGGCCAAGGGACATATGAAAAGGTGCTCAATATCAGTCATCATCAGAGAAATGAAAATCAAAACCATAATGAGATATCACCTCATACCTATCAGAATGTCTAGAATCAGAAACACAAGGAACAACACATGTTGGTGAGGATGTGGAGAAAAAGGAATCCTTCTGTGCTGTTGCAAATGCAACTGGAATGCAAACAAGTACAACCCCTATGGAAAATAGAATGGAGCTTCCCTAAATTTTAAAAATAGAATTACCATATAATCCAGCAATTCCACTACTGGATATCTACCCAAAGAACATATAAACAATAATTCAAAAAGATATATGCCTCCCTATGTTTATTGTAACATTATTTATAACAGCCAAGATGTAGAAGTGTACATCCATAGACGAATGAATGAAGATGATGTGGTATATGTGTATATTCAATGGAATGTTACTCAGCCATAAAAAAGAATGAATCTTGCCATTTGCAACAACCTGGATGGATCCAGGGATTATAATGCTAAGTGAAATAGGTCAGAGAAAGACAAATATAATATGGTTTCACTCATGTATAGAATTTAAGAAACAAAACAATAAAAAAAAAATAGACAAATTAAGGAAACAGACCCATGGGGAGTAGCTGAGGGACAGGATGAAATAGGTGAAGGGTATTAAAAGTATGCTTATCATGATGAGCACTGAGTAATGCATAGAATAATGTATACAACTGAAACTAATATAAGACTATATGTTAACTACACTAGAATTAAAATAATATTTTTTTTCATTTCTGGCTACTCCCCGCCCTGCTTCCGTAACATCCAGGATATGTTTAAGGAGGTTTATTGATGACCCAAGACAGAGAGTATTATTTAACAGTGGTTTCATACTGTCGTCTGTAGACCAGACGTTCCACAGAGTTTTCCCGCAGCTGTCTTACTGGTAAAGTGGACTGAGCACACAAACTCCAACCTCCATCTGTACTGAAGCCAAAGCAGTGTTGGTTTTAATCTATTTTACATATGGGGTCTCTGTAAGATTTTGCTTGAACAAAATGCCTCTTTGCTTAAACATCTAGAAATTCACTGGCATATCAAGTCGCTACTAGGAAGAACCTCAATGATCACACTTCATTTTTTTCCCTTTAGTTTGTTATGATCTTGGTTTCTTACTTCCCTATGTTTTATACTCTACCACATTTATAGACTAAATATAAATACAGGCCACCCCCAGCTTAGCGTGTGCGTACATACACAGTTGTGAGCCACATGTTTGGAATTTCAAATGTTTTTTCCCAAAAGAATATCATCTAGGTACTTAGAACTTCAAACCAACTGACATAATATCATTTAACCATAATGTAAGAGAAACAGGATTAGATGCTAACAATAAATACATTAGAATATCGGCAATATTTATAAACAAAATTCCAAAGGAAACTGTATTCCAGTTTCCCATCTGAAATGCAGGAAATCTCTCATTCGCCTGCAGTAAGATTCAAGCCTTCTCTTTTCTCACTGTCTGCATTTTTCAAAGTAGTAGAGTTTGAAACTATCAAATGCTGACAAAGATGAAGCAAAATACTCTTGTAGATTACTTGGGGGAGTAAGTAGAAACAAATATAACCGTCTTTGGCTAGGTCTTTAGAGAAGCACATGCCAAGACTGGATTAAACATATAAGAATTTTATTAGGGGAAATGTCCTGAGAAAAAGTGGGGAGAGAGCCTTCAGACCACAATGCTGCCTGATGTCATTGAAGGGAGAGAGGGATGATGTGTGCATCCTAGACTGTGTGTGAGTGTGTGTGTGTGTGTGTGTGTGTGTGTGTGTGTGGTAGTACATCCCATTGATTCTATTTCTCTGGAGAACCCTAATACAAGACCCATCAGTGACGTCACAGGTATACAAGGGGATCAGAGAAAAGGATTAAAGAGTTTGATAAAAAAAAAAAAAAAGATTTCTTTGAAGATAGAAGTTATCTTGCTTTGAGTCCCAGCTCCCCCTTCAGCAAATGAAGTTTTCAACTCCAGCAAATGAAGACCCCTAAACAAAACTAAAAATCTAGTTCATGTTATTATTGCGAAGAAGCAGGGAATTAAAAAAAAAAAAAGATTGTCACAAATCTAAGCACTCCAGTTGTCTCTGCCCCTCCCCCCCCACTCAGTCTTTCCAGTGTACTCCCAAATTCCCAATGTCAGGAGCCCAAGAAACTACAAGGGGCTTTTCCCAGTACTCCCTCTCAATGAGTTCAGCTCTCCAGGCCCGAAATGAATCTCTCTACGTCCTTCTCGACATCTGAACTACACTCTTGGTGCTCAAGCCCACTGCTGTAAAGCAGCCCCCGCATCGGAGTATTAAACCTGTTCAAATAGGGGGGGCCTCTAATAAATCTCAGTAGGCTCCCATCTCTGGAACTATTCCCTTTTGTCTAGGCCTTTTGAGAGATACACATCATTTGCTCCTTGGTTCATCTGCCTCTATGTATTTATTGGGCTGAGATTTCTTAGAAAAATATCATGCCAGAATTTCTTTCTCCCAAAAGGGGGAAATAATTCTAGAATTTGACAATAGTAATCACAAGAGCCAACCAGGGGAAATAAATGACCCTTTCGCATCTTTTCTATGCTCTGTCTCTGACAGCACTATAGCTGAGTCTGGGGACACTGGTCATTTCTTCCTCTCGGATCAGCTACCATCCTCTTTACACAAAATTCTCAACTGATATTGGCAGAATCCTGAGTGTATTTCACACCAAGTTTCAAACACACCCCTCAAAACCTCTCTCCAGAATTCATCAATGCCCTATAAATAAAGAAGCACATCAATACTCAGAGCCTCACTACTAGTCCCTGTAATACCTCTCTTTTACCTGTAAAAAACCAAATGGCCCAGGATGGAGTTTTGTCCAGAACCCACAAGCAATAAGGCACGCAGTTATTCCTAAGCACTCTCTGTTGTTCCCAACCCCTATGTACTACCATCCATTTGCACAGAAAACAAGTTTTTCACTGTAATTGATCTGTAGAGTGCATGCTTAGTATTCCAGTTTGTAAGAATAGAAAATATTTTGTTGCTTTAACTTAGGAAGAATGGTAGTACACCTGGACCTTAATGCCCTAGACTTTTTCAGAGGGACCTTACTTTTCACAAACCTTAAAAGCTGATTTAGATGCTATAAACTTTTCATCAGGCTCCACTTTGTTGCAATACACAGATGATTTGTTTCTCTGCTCCCCTTTCTCAAACCTCTTCTTAGGAAGATGGCATCCATCTTAAAAGTTTTGGCCTTAAAAGACACAATGTTGTCCAAAGAAATTGGAAGTTTGCTCAAACTTAGGTTAGATTCTTAGAGTATGTAATTTTGAAACAAGGACAACATTTGGATCCAGACAAAACCTCTCACCAGTGCTTAATGCTGACAGGTTACCTTTCAAATCCCCAAGACAGTTTATAGGAAATTCCTCTCTCTACCCAATGCAGGTTTTCATGGTTTACCGACGGTTCTTATTTAAAGGATAAAAATGGTAAATATGATGCTGGCTATGCTATTGCAACTTCCTTTGAAGTCATTTAAACAACACCTTTACATTTTGGCTACTTTAATCTAACAGGCTGAGTTTTTACTCAAGTTTGTGCCTTAGCCGACGGTAAAACCACAAACACTTACCACAATAGTTGGTACACTTTTAGAGTAATTCATGACATTGGAACATTATGGAAACAATGAGGGATCTTTACCTCCAATGAGAATAAAAGTTAAAAATGGTTTCTATGTCCAAATTTTATTAGATCCCATACTCATGTTAGCTGCTCTAGCTAATAAAGCTCCAGGACATTCCAGACTCAACTTCCTGAAGGCCAGAGTAATCCACCTTAATGATATTTCCACAAAAACACTGCTCTCAAGGAAACTAATAGCCAAACTTCTATCATGGTTCAAAGGGGTGTTCTCCCAGATGATAATTTTGGAAAAATTGACAAGATACAAAAAAATTGACACAAGAGAAAGAAAAACAGTATTGGAAATCTCATAATTGTTGGCTTGGTAAAAAGAGAACTCTGGTTTGGACCAAATAACAATCTGGCCCTACCAGAAATTCTAAAACTCTCAATACTTAGCAACTGTACATACATTAAATGCCTGGTCTACTGACAAAATGATAACATTCATGAACCAGCATTCCTATTGATATTTAGTGATAACATTCATATTGGTGGAGAAAAGTTAATAAGGCTGCAAAAAGTGCCTATCTTGCTTGTCCCACCCAAAGCTTTTTCTTATAGATAGGGCAATGTTAGAAAGATTATCCCTACCTCGGGAACTGCTCTTGCACTTCATAGTAATCAGGGAACCCATTTTGTTGGATAGGTACTTCAAGAATTCTGACATATTAGGCCAGTTTATGACACTTTAAGTGGATATAGTATCTGTGGTCCTTAGTCACACACACTAACAGCACTATTAAAACCCAACTGGCAAAATCTGTAGAGTTTTCAAATACCTTAACCTAAGGCAATACATTGGCCTAAAGCATTACTGGTGGGAACTCATACCATCTCATCCTTTGAGATACTCACAGGATGTCCAGTGCACTTGGTTCCTGCCTTGTCTGACCCACAGTTGATGAAAGGAGATATTCTTCCGTGGTGTAGAGGCCTAATTGTTTCTGTTAAACCTAACCCTGTCTTGGTAGAGCAGTCTTTTCCCAGTGAACTCTCAGGAGACAACGACCTGATGCCTCACAGCTTGCAACCTGGATTTTTCATATTTCGGAAAAGACACCCCTGGAAACACTCTCTACCCTTGCTGGAAACGCCCTTATCGGAAACTACAAGCCAACATTTGTGTTGCCAGACTCCAGGGAATAGACTCTTGCATTCATGAGACACATCTAAAGAAAGCACCAAATCCTTACTAGATCTGTACACCATCTGGTGACCCGAAAGTAAAGATTTCCTGGAATTAAAGCAGATGACATCTGACAAAACCACTTTTCCAAGAGGTCCAGACCAGATCTGTATACCCTTGTCTCACAAGTGCTTCTCTCTCTTTCACGGAAAGATAAGTCTCTTGTCCACATTCATCAGGTCCTTGCAAAAGGGAGGAAACTCTCCTTTTGATTATGGCCTTTTGGAAATAACCTCATCATGATACTGGGACAAATTAATTTTTCACTTGCTTTTTCTAAAGTGTTCAAAGGTTCAGAATTCACAAGAGTCTTCTTTCATCTGAACTATTAACTGATTGGATTCTTACCCATTTCATGATCTCAGAATGTGCAACCTTATAGGCTCTATTATGAATAACACATTTGGTTCCAAAGAGTTCTTTTGACAGACCAATACATATTTGTTTGTTTCCTTGACAGAGACAGAGAGACAGAGAGAGAGCATGCATGGGTGGAGGAGATGGGCAAAAGGTGAGAGAGAAGGAATCCCAAGCAGGTTCCATGGTGGACATGGAGCCTGAAATGGAGCTCAGTCCTACCACCCTGGGATCATGACCTGATCCAGAATCAAGAGTTGGATACTTAACTGACTGAGCTGCCCAGGAGCCCCATAACAGAGCAGTACTGTTTTAAGCCATCTTAAAAGTGTTAGCATTTTGCAAAAAGCTCATTAGCTATTGCTTCATGTTTATATCTGCACTGTATCTTCCAAAACATGCTCAGTTAATTCTTTCACTGCACTCTTGTAGTATCCACAATTCTGTTTTCATGACTGCTTTAAGCTGAGACTTCCAGGAGGTACATACAACTCCAGGTATATCTACATAGGGAGGACTTTCTCCTCTAAGTAAAAATAAGTGCCAACAAACACTTCGCTTCCCTAGTTTCAGACCTAGAGTTCTTGTTTAGTACCATATCACATAACTTGGAATGTTATGTTACTTCTGTTTTATGTAATTTTCAAGTTTTATATTTTGTTGACTGTTGAACTTTTTAAAAACAATATACTCGGTAAAGTAATGGTGGCTGAATCGTTTGAGATGATCTCCAACCCTAATGACCTTGAGAAGATATAGACTTTAGATGGGAAGTGTCTAAGAGTGTCTCCCTCCTAAGTTTCCTTGTTACTAAAATATGGCTTTAAGTGGTTTCCAACTACTATGTGCTTTAACTCCACCACAGGACACGACAACCAGTGAAGGTCCTTCTGGCACTCAGGAACCAAACCACTAAATATAAAGAGACTGACTATTGATCACCGATGCTTTCAAAGAAAGATCCTAATCAGAATGGAAGAATCATAAAAATTAAGAATGGGAAACCTCGCTACAATGGAGTCAGAAGATTTAGCAGGGAGAGCTATCACCCTACTACTCATCTTCAATTGCAGACCCAATAGGAAAAGATGGAACTTGCATATGGATCCTGCTTTACTTTCCTGTAGGAGGAAGAGAGGCTTACTTCCCTTCCCCACCCATCCCCCCACAACAGCCCCACTCATGAGAGACTGTCACAGCTCAGCCAATGAGGTGCCACAATACTTCCAACTCCCAGTTTACTCCAATGGACTTTTTTTGTTTATAACAGCCTTCCCAACTCCCCCCTTTCCTCTACAAAATAATGGTCCTCTCCTTTGTTCTCTGGACTTGGCTGTGGTTTTGCTGTAGCTTGCTTGTCCCAGATTGCAATTCTCTGCCATTCCCGAATAAGTCCGTCTTTTGCTGGTAGAAGACTGGCAGTTTTGTTTTTAATGTCAAGAGTACCCGGTGGAAAAGAGCAGGTATAGACTTTTTGTCTAATAGGCCACCTGGAGGAGTTAAGAGCTCTCAAGAAGAGGCCAGAGACTTAGCACCCAATAACCAAGAATTAAGGAAAGGAGTCTCAGGAAATCACCTGAAAGAAAGGTGCCACATTCTAGGTGAAGAGAACTGGAGAAAGACACCCAGCGGGAAGCCCTCTGAAAAGCCCACAAAGAGAAACCAGAATCTGCAGTAATCACCTGCCAGGTTTATACAGGGATGCCAGCACTGACCCCTTACCGGGCCTAGAGGACACAGAGTCCCCCCACCAGCCAACTAAGAACTTTGCTACACCGGGGGGGCAGCGGGGGTTCCTCACTTCCTGAGCTTCCCTGCCTAGAGAAAAGAGGGGGGGCCCGTGCCAGAAGATGGAGAGCTGAAGGACCATGCTCTTCCCCGCTGAGGACTTCCAGGGAGAAACAGGTCTGTCTGAGGAAAGAATTGGAAAACCATCAGCAGGTATGGAGTTTTGCTGTTACTGACCTGGACATTCCCATTGTAAAGCCCATCTCCGCTTGTGGCTTAAAGTAACTGTAAGGTATCTATTACTTATGAGTGAGCAGAAAAATCACTGATTTGGTAGTTTTCAGCCATGATTGGAGGGAGATTATTTCCCTCTGAACAGAGTTTAGAGAAGCAGTAGGAAAGGAAAAAAATAAGTTGTATTCTGATCACAATCCACATATCATGTGTGTACAGCATGCCAGCTACATTTGCTTGGCCCAGCTGGCGTAACTCTTGTAACAACCATCTTCAGATCCCATCGTGTTTGAATGACAGTGATTGAGATGATTGCTTTCACTTTCGGAAAATCCCCAAAGAAGAAAATGCCACACATGTGATTTGGAGGGAGAAGGCACTTGGTCAAATACTCAGAACAGGACCTGGTCTAGTGGCAGAGGCGGGAACCTCTAGCATACACAATTTTCTGTAACACCTCTTTGCTACTTTTGAACCCACCAAGTCATACTAAGGTAACAAATTATATACTGTTCTTCAGAAGAGAAATTATCATTTATCCAGTTTCTAGAGAAAACCAGAGGTGCCTGGGTGGCTCAGTCAGTTAAACATCTGACTCTTGGTTTCAGTTTAGGTCACAATCTTATTGTTTCATGAGTTTGAGCCCCAAGTCAGTCTGCACTGACAGTGCACAGCTTGCTTGGGATTCTCTCTCTCTCTTCCTCTCTCTACCCCTCCCCCACTTGCTCGGTCTCTCTCAAAATAAATAAATAAACCTTAAAAAAATAAAGAAAACCAGATTAACTTTTCTCCCTATCCTATTTCATTACAGCAGCTGTGACAATGAGGACCAGTGAGGTATGGAATTCCCAGAGAAAAGGGATAGATGCTGAAGATAGCACAGAAGGTGGGACTCCAGGTAATGGGTTAGGTGGGCTAGTGGACGGGGTTACAGAAAAGTAAGGATGACAGCTGTCTTCAGCAACAGCATGTCAGTAGAGGGAGAAATGAAGAAGAAAAGTCTCGAGAAGTGGTAGTTAAGCAGAGCGATCCACTGGTCACCTCAGCTAAGGCACCTAGCTAAGGACAGTTATTGCTGAGTGAGGACTCCGGGGTACATGACAGGGGGAGTCAGGTGGCATAAGGCTTGAGTGTAGCCTGTAGTCTCCACTGTCCCTGACTCTGATTACCTGTACTCAAGACAAAGTAGAACTGCAATGCTGTGTAATTTAAACCACTCTCCTGAAACTGGCAGAAACATTAGCTTCATTACAGTAGCAAAAAGACCATTTTTTTTTTTTACATTGTCAAGTGATTATAACACATTCTGATCAGGATAGCTTTAAATTATACATGTATACTTCTTGCCAAAAGTGTTATTGAATAAGGCCTGGAGTAAAATCGAAAGCAAAAGCATAGTGAATTTTTTGATGTTTTTATCTTATACTCTTTACTGAAGAGATAAATTTAGTAGTTGTTTCTCAGGTAACTCAACTTTGCTGTGTCGCTTAGTTTTTTATGTATTTAATTTGTCTCTAAACCTGGATTCTGTGCAAAGTTCCATAACAGATTTAAAATACAGGCTTTATTAGACACATGAAGGCTGAGAAGGCAGTAATATTTTCTCCTTATTAACTTATCACACGATACCGAGGGGGCATGGCCAGGAGAACAGAAACCGAGCACTGAGATAATCAAATAGTGGGAGACATGGCCAAGTAAGTGTGCCTTTTCATGACCCTCAGCATAAGTGAGCTTCCACATAGAAGAACTTGATTCCTTTATCTTTGAGATCCACTGGTTTGAGAGTTGAATAGTAAAATACTTTATTTTTTAAAATGGTCATATTTGTCTAAGGATATGTGTTTCTGCTTTCCTTCTTGCTGGTTTGTGGGGGGGTCTTTTTCTTTTCTTTCTTTTTTTTTTTTTTGGAGGCAGGGTTTTGGCTTTGTTTTTTCTTAAGCTCGTTTCACAAGATATTCTTCATAAGGGTTGATAAGCGGGTGCTACACATCTCCACTTTTAACTAGTGGTGTCCACTTTTAAGAGGGAACTGTGTATGGTCCATTCTTCGATGGACCCAAATTCCAGAAAATCAGCCTAAGTCATCGACAGCGTCATGCATTATTATTTACTGAGAATATAAACTTACAGGCTAGGGAAGCAAATAACTGTGCAACGCAATGCAGAACGTAGAAAAACGTAGGAGTGATGCAAACTGTTTGAGGTCAAAAGTTTGATGAAAGAATATGGGCAACTTCAAACTTAGGCCTGTCTCATTTTTGCCCTTACATGTAACTTGGGCACCTCTCTGAACATAATATTCCTTATCTGTAAAATTTTGAAAATGATACCTACCACATAAGATTACCTGCACCTAGTAGATGCTCTATAAACCTTAGTCTCTTCTCCTTCCCACATGGAGAGAGACCATGCACCAGAACACATGATTAGCTCTTTATATTTTGCAAGAAGAGGTGACTGGGCTGTCTCCTTGTCCCTCGGCCCCTAGCAGTCATGCACGTTGGGCTCACACCCACTGCAGTCATGCATCATTCTTCTGTGAGGTAACAACTGGTTATGCCTTCCCATTGAAATCCTCGGAGTGCCGGTCACTGCAGTATAGAACAGCTGATGGAGACCACACTTCCCAAGAGATGGCCCTTTCAAATTGCGTGCTATGATCCCATGGGCTCCTCAAGGAAAATTTACAGGTAAGATTATCCAAACGACTGAAAAGCATGTGCCAAAAATGTAAAATTTCACCATTTCAAAATGCAAATTAAAGGGAGCCGCTTCTCTTCGTTTTTCAAAGTAGCAAAGATTTGAAAACTATCAAATGCTGACAAAACAGAAGCAAAAACTCACTTATGTAGATTACTTGGGGAAATAAAATTTTTTGGTTTATTTATTTATTTATTTTGAGAGAGTGCAGGAGAGGCAGAGAGAGAGAGAATCTCAAGCAGGCTCTGCACTATCACTGTCAGTGCAGAGCTCAACATAGAGCCGGAACTCACAAACAATGAGATCATGACCTGAGCCAAAATCAAGAGACAGAGGCTTAATGGACTGAACCACCCAGGCGTCCCTATGTGGGGAAATAAATGGAAACAAATATAAGTATGTTCCGAGTCTTTAGGGAAGCACAAAACAGGACTGGATGAAGCATAAAAGAATCTAATTGGGGCAAGGGGGGAGGGGAGGGGGACTGGAGGAGAGGGAAATATCCATGCAAGAGAAAGTGAAGAGAGCAAGGAAGGCTGGGAGCTGTCAGAGCACATGGCCATCTGAACTCAAGTGAAGGGAAGGAAGGTTGGGGTTGGCACATGACTTCCTGGCAGCCTAAGGAAGGCTCAGCAAGGCAATAGAAGGTCCTCTGGCCAGTGGTAGCCCTTGGAGGTGTCCTGTGTCTTCCAGAAACAGGCTTGCTTTAGCATCTCTCTGGCGTTGGCTCATTGGCTGGGAGCAGCCCGTGGAGGCATGGCTCTGGACAGACTGCTAGCCAGCTAGGCCCTCTGTGTTTGGAGGCCAGTGGGCACATTGCCATGGCTGCCACAGTCACTGTTTGGTAAACAAAGTTGGCAGTGTACATTAAAAGTTTTTTAAATGATTTTACTTTTTTAATATAACCTTGTAAGTATACCCTTCGAGATCTGTCCTAAGAAATCTCCTAAAATGAGAAAAATAACTTGAGTTACAAAACTGTTCAAAAGAAGTATTTCTAATTGCAAAACCTTAAAAGCCCAACTTTCAGATTTAACTTTCAGTTAATCATGATAGTGTCTATCTCATCCATTTCACTCATTTTCTTAGACTACCTAGCTGTGTTTTGAGTTTGTGAGTTCTCTTATAATGACTTCAAAAAAAGGTAAAATCCACTGGTTAGCAGAACTCAGGCCTGCTGAACTTCTTTGTGACTGTAGGACTCAAAGGAATATTCTGCATCTTTGTCTAAGAAGCAGCTCCCAAGGTTGAAGGCATATGTGGAAATTCACCAGCCTGTGCACTCAGGATTAAA
Organism: Crocuta crocuta; assembly: GCF_008692635.1. Lineage (NCBI taxonomy): Eukaryota > Metazoa > Chordata > Mammalia > Carnivora > Hyaenidae > Crocuta > Crocuta crocuta. The sequence continues at coordinate 75,278 of NW_027551575.1, read as the reverse complement.
GCACTGCATGTATTCTACTAGGTCTGTTTCAGCCTCAATAAAGAAGGGAAAGATAAAATCAAAGGACCTGCAGCTCAAAGTTAGAGACTGCTACTCTGGGTGTTCTGATTCTCCCTCCTGATGTAACTCTCAATCTCAGACATGATTACTTGTTCAGCTGAAGTGGGAAGCAACCAGATTACAAGGGCAAACCACCAGAATTAAGTTGTGGCTAAGGGTCAGGGAAACACAAGTGCCACTTGCTACCCACACAACCCCCCACCCCGACCTCTCTTCTCCCTCTTTCCATGTCCTCACCCTCTTACCTCAATGCTTTTCTTCTCTCAGTGGCTGCCACTACCTTAGCCCCGAAACTATCACTGGTTCTATTGTTCTAAATCCAAATGTTCACTGTTGACCACCACCATCTCCATTCTTTCATGGGAACCATAAATACCCAGGTGTCCTCTGCTTTCTTCATCATTAAAAAACAGTTTCCTTCAATCCAGAAAACACTTGAGTGACATCACTGGATTTTTTGTCTCCAGTAGATAGAAGTATATTGTAAACCAAATCTTGCTGTTTAAATTAAAACTGCAATCTGTCACTTGTTTGACGTGTAACATCTGCCCCTCAGAGATGACAAAATTGATTTGAATTCAAATGAGAACAAAATGTCACTCAGCCCAGGGATGTGTGCTCTGTGGCCCCCATCAGGACGCAAATACAGTTCTGCATGCAGATATCCAACATTCGTAGCTTAGAACCAAATTGTGACTTTGAATAACTAAGTGGTAAATCAGGGGTTTATACTCAGTTCAGTGTGGTGACAGGTTGCTGACCTATTCTTATGCTATGCATCCAGCAAATATGTATTGAACAAATATATATTGTTGGCAAATACAGAGGATTACGAGTCAATAGCCATTCTCCCCTTCTTCCATACTAACAGAACCTTCATTTTATTCTGGGCGGCAGCATGTCTAGGCTCAAGCAGTAAATCAATATTGGGCACGTATTTGTGACAATTTTGTTCCACTTAGGCAAATACTAAATATCTCAATTTCCTTTTGCAGTAGAAATCGCCATGAGAGCCAATTATGCTTAAAAAAAAAAATGTAGGGGCTATCAACCGGGGCTTGATAAAAGGGAGAGATGCCACGGGCACCACCCCCAGCCCTGACCCCGCCCCTTTATCCTAGCGCAGACTTAATTGTGGAACCGCAGCAGCAGCCTTAAGACCACGAGGCAGCGAGCAAGAGAATGAATGGCAGTCACACTGAAGACCAGAGAAGAGAAGGTCAGGTCAGTTCCTGAGATCAGAAAGGCAGGATTACGTTAAGGGAATCAGAAATACAAAGGGCCTGGCAGTGTTCTTTGGGCAATAAAATAGAGAACCAATGAAAAATGAATGGTAGGAACCCCCAGGTGCATTGAGAGCCCACGTAAGGCTAGTGTTAATTTAGAGCAGAACCTCACCCACATTCATATTTGGTAGCAGCTTAAATTGAGATACCTTTTTTTGGAGAGCAGTATAGCAGCATCTATCCCCATTTAAAATGCACAGATCAATTAAACTAGCAATTTCACTACTGGGAAATTATCCTGCAGAAAAACACAGGTGCAAAAAAGATAGATGTGCAGGATTATTTATTGCAGCATTGTTTGAAATAGCAAAAAAAAAAAAAACAACCAAACAAACAAACAAAAAACTAGAAGCAACCTAAATATGAAATGGGGAAAATAAAGAACAGTCATTCAGTCATTCATACAATGAAATACTATGCAGCTGTTCAAGAAAGAATGAAGCAGTATACATGTAATGACAGGGAAAGATGCCCAGGAGATATTCTTAAGGGGAAAAAAAGAGCAATGCATATAATATCCCATTTTATTAAAAAAATTCTCTAAACATAAATTTAAAATGCCACACGTGTAGGTAAGTATACACACAAAAAGTTCTGAAAAAGAAGGACCAAACAGATTATTATGTTATTATGTTTTCATGTCTTTTTTACCAACTACCATCAATGTAGCAATATGAACAGAAAGCAGACAATAGGAATAACCCAGGATGAAGTTCAGCACAGGTGAAAAGCAGATAAAAATCTGCAGGCTTAAAGTAGCTCCAGAATGATGAAACTTCCAGATAAGATTTGGTAGGGGAAGCATGTAAATGCCAAAGAAGCATAAAGAGGAGAAAGATAGGAATCAAGAGACTCAAAGTCATCGTCAAGGTAAAGAAAAGGTTCAGGAAATGGGATATGAATCTACAGAAGACAAGGAAGATATCTTTGGCAGACATGGAAGTTAGGGACCTTGTGTTAGGGAGAAGAGAGGAGTTCCTGGAGCTCGAGCATATCTGAACAAGGGAAAAACCCGCAGAGGGAACATGCCTGTGGTTCGTTGGCTGGAGGGACAGACAAAATTATAACGTCAAAGACCCCCTCAGTTGTGCACCACAAACTGTGCTTCCAGACATGAGGACAGTTCCCCGTACACCCCATCGGAGTCTGTTCCATATCCATCAGTGCAAGATAGTATGCTCTTGAAATTTCTTTTCCTCGCCTCTGCCGTTAAACAGGCACACCGTTTCCTTTGAGGGTCTTTAAGGGACTTTGTTACTAAAAATTTCAGAGGATAACAGAATAACAAACATTACTGATCTTTATTAAGTCAATAGAATGAGCCTGTTACACCTTCACAGTGGTGGTGGTGTGCATATTATCACATCTCTCTTAGACCTCGATCATGAATGCTGCTGCTCAATGCCAACCCGCCCATCTTTTTATTACTGGCCAGGTTTCTAAATTCCCTTTCGTACCATCTTTTCTCCAGCATTAGCTCTGTTGGTTGAGTTTTAACACCGGTGCTAACGAGGAGTATTAGCTTATAGCCCGACACCTGACATTTCAGAGCAAGCTCCAGACCTATCCCTCCCACATCAGCACCTTCTTGACTTGCTTGAAACCATTTCCTAACAAAGGCCACGGAAGTTGAGAAAAGCATGGTGGGTCACCAATGACACCATAGTTATGATAGAGAATAAAAGCAGGGGGTTGGATATAAAAGTGATTCTGGAAGTCAGCTGACCACAGCAATGAGTCCAGCGGATGCAGCCACTATAAAATTGTAAAGGGACCAGGTCAGTGGTCTCTGTGTGGCAGGAAAGTGACCCTCCGCTAGCACTGGCGGAGTATGAAAGGGAGAGACCTCAAATGATGAGAGTTTGAAGGAAGTGACATCAAAAAGTGAGGAACAAGTGTATCCATCAGAATTTTCAGTTACAACGCACTTTAACCAACTTGGAAAAAAGAACCAACCTGAAAAAGAGGTTTAAACGTGGCAGGACTCAGACCTCATTGGAGAGGATGCGGTTACGGTCAAAGGATGAGAGGAAATCTGTTGGATTTCACAGGCCAGAGCTGGTCCATAGTCCCGAGGCAAGCAATAAACCAGCCTCAGAGCTCCAAGGGCCCAGGCTGGAGAGCAGGTGTGCGGCACGAGGTCTGGATCGCACAGTGTCCTTATCGGGAAAGTCACATCAAGATGGTCAGGGAGTCTCAACTGCCGTGCAAGGTTACCAAGATCCCGTACAGTGTGGGCACACAGCCGGGGCACTTGTACGACAAGATGTCCCCAGGCTGCGTCCACCACTTGCCACTGGAGAAATGGAACAAAAACAAAATGCAGCATCCGAAACCACAAGGAGAAGGCCCCTGCTTCCTGCAAGGACCCTCCTGTGCCCTGTGTGGACAAATTTAATATCGTGCTTCCTCTAAAGCAGAAATGCTTAAGGAGTCCAGTACAGTAGTGCAGAGCAATACTGAAGACTGATTGGAGCTGAGGCAATAAGTTGATAAGTGGCACACACATAACAAAATTAATAGTAATTCCCTGATATTGTCTAACCCCTGAGCATATTCGAACTTCTCTAATCATCCCATAGGTATTTTGTATATATACAATATATATACGAATGTATATATACAAATATATATATTTTGTATAGTTCATTTATTTTTTTAATGCTTATTTATTTTTGAGAGAGAGAGTGAGCACAAGTAGGAGAGGGGCAGAGACACAGAATATAAAGCAGGCTCCAGGCTGCTGCGCTGTCAGCACAGAGCCCAACACGAGCTCAAACCCATGAACCATGAGATCATGACCGGAACAGAAGTTGGCCACTTAACCAACTGAGCCACCCAGGCGCCCCATGTTTGTTTTTTTTTCAACCAGGATCCAATCAAGGACTATTATGTCTTTTTAGTCTCTCTTGATTTAGAGCAGTCTCTCCCAGCCTTCTTATTTTAATGACATTGATCTTTAGAAGAAATTGAGTCAGTTTTTTAATAGATTGAGTCACATTTTAGATTTGTCTTATTATTTCTTCCTCGTGCTGTTTAATTTGGTTTCTGTCTCCTGAATTTCTTATAAACTATAAGTTAGATCCAAAGGTTTGTTTAGGATGAGGTGAAATATTTCTAATAAATGAATGACACCATGCACCTCATATTGCATCATATCAGGAACAAAGAGTGCTGTTTTCCCACTCTTAAGACAAGAAACTTGACCACTTGATTAAGGAAGAGAAGGCCAGATATCTCCACTCCCTGAGCCTGCTTCTCCCTTTACAACTGGAAAATATTCTGTGGGGAGTTACTTTGATGCCTCGAGAACATACTGTTCCCCAGCAACCTTCCATTTAATGTTTTTAGCATTCAGTTTTTCATCAGGGGCTGCAAAATGGAGATTTTCTTTTTTATTATTATTTTTTTGTTTTTACAAATAGTTTATTGTCAAATTGGTTTCCATATAACACCCAGTGCTCATCCCCACAAGTGCCCTCCTTCATGCCCATCACCCCCCTCCCCGCCACATCCACCAGTTCTCAGTTTGTTTCTCAGCATTCAAGAGTCTCGCATGGTTTGCCTCTCTAAAATGGAGATTTTCTAATTCACTTCCCCATTCTCTATTTTTTAGCTCCCATTCTTCTATAAAAATGAGCTTTCCTTCATCAGCTGGAAATGGACTGTACTTTTATGAAAAAGAGGCAAAAGTACATGATCACTTATTTTCTGCATAAAGGAAAGTAAGTTACGATTGGGGGAAAAAGGAGAATAGTTTTGGAGCAAGAGCTTCACATGGATAGGCACACTACAAGACCACAGGAGAGCCCGGAGTTCTGTGGGACCCATGAGAGAGCGGGCTTCAGGAGGTGGGAGGGATACAGCTGTCTGTTCTGCAGTGTGCCTGCCAAGGACCTGAGTGGAAACCCCTTATTTGCCACTCACTTTTCTTTGCAGTCATTTTGAACATGTTGCTACAAAATGTTCATGCCCACTCTAGAGATGTGACCATGTTTAATTTACAAGCAGTACTGGGTCACTGCAGGATGAAGAGGCCACATGGACTGGTGTGCAGACAGGTGCTCTGAAAATGTAACATGGTAAAGGAAAGCAAGACATTATTGTGCATTTTTGCTGTTACAAATAGTTATTTTTTCAATGGTTTAATGATTTAGTGGAAAAAATTTTAAGCTTCCATCTCATGTAAAATTTGAAATCCTCAATAAGAAACCTAAGAAGCCAATCCTAATTTATGTACCTAACATGTTTCCTCAATGCTGGGATATTTTCTACTTGATTACCTTATTCATATTTATATCTCAAGAGCTTTACAAAATACATTATCTAAACAGAAAAGCAATAAGATGTCATGCAAAAGAGTATTGGACTAAGACTTATGATCTGAGTTCTGGTACTAACCAGCAGGAAAACCACGGGCAAGTTACTTAACCTCTCCCAGAATCAGCTTCCTCATCTCTAAAATGAAGGTAATAATTCCCTTGTGTTGTAGAAAGCGGGTGTACAGTTTAGAAGCAGAAAAATCTAGGTTCATAGCCTTAGGCTCCCTCATTCTTGGTATGTGAACTGTGTAAATAAAACTAAATTTCTGAGAGCTTCGATTTCCTTTCTTTTTTAAGCATTGCAAATCTTTATTTTGTATTATTTTATTTTATTTTTAAAAACAGGCCTACATTATAATTTCAAAATCTGAGAAAGCTCCTTTTCCTAGCTATAAAGTTCATAAATATGGGCAGGAGAGTAAGTTCGTTCATCTGTTTAACACAATAGGAGGTGATATCCATAGGCAGTTCCAACTTCTAAGAAGCAATACAAATCTTCAGGCAGCCAGAGTAGCTCTGCCTCTTTGTCTCCTTTTCCACAATTTATAGCTTGATTCCTACACTGAAGAGGATAGGATAAAATTTATGTAGTCGAACAGGGGAGAAACTCTTCCCCAATGACATTCCTCGATGAACTGCCATTTTTTCCAACCTCGAGATGATGTTGAGTTTGTCTTTCTTGTTGGCCTTTTGGATGTTTCTCAGACGTATTGCTATTTTGCCCTTTTACTTTCTTTCCACAAAGAATAAAAACTTTCTCTGAATATAGTATAAGATTGGGATATGACCTCTGATATCTAAACTCACTGGTTCACATGTGATTGAACTTTCAATGAGAATACCTCATGGGCATTCATATTTCTTGATGTCACACAAAGAGAGAAAATAAAGGAACTCTGAGAAATCCAGCAGCCCCCGGGTTACAGGGCAGCCAGTTTCTAGATATCCTTCCTAAGACTGGGGTTGCAGGTAATTCTCACAAGGCCCTCATCTGATTCTGACCCAGAGCGCCTTTCAGAATAGACTGCAGACACATCATCAAAATCACAAATCAACACAAAAAGCATGAGGAGCCCTCCTGATGCACAAGAGATCTTCGTTGCTTTGGTTGAATGGAAAATATTTGTTGTAGTAGTTATTTATTGCTGCATGATGAATAATCCCCAAATGTAGCAGTTTAACAACAGTATAAACATTTATTATCTCAGTTTCTGTGTGGTCAGTTTCTGAGTCAGGTTAGTTGGGTGGTTTCAGGCTCAAGGTCTCTCATGAGCTTGCACTCAAGATATCAGCCAGGACGACAGTCATATAAAGGCTTGACTGGGGTTGTAGGACCCACTTCCCTCCCTCAAAAAAGAGAGAGGGAGAGAATAGGCAGAAACAGCAATATCTCCTTTGATCTCATCTTAGAAGAGATTGCCCTTTATCCAAAGGATGCAAAACTGCTGATTCAAGGAGGCACATGCACCCCAATGTTTATAGCAGTTCTATCAACAATAGCCAAATTATGGAGAAAGCCCAAATGTCCATCAATTAATGAGTGGATAAAGAAGATGTGGTGTGTATATATGTATGTATGCATATATATATATATATATATATACACACATATATATCACATACTGGAATATTATGCATATATATCATACAATGGAATATATATACATGTGATATATACATGTATATATCACACAATGGAATATTACTCGATGATCAAAAAGAATAAAATCTTGCCATTTGCAACAATGTGGATGAAATTAGAATGTATTAAGCTAAGCAAAATAAGTCATTCAGAGAAAGACAGATATCATATGATTTCACTCATATGTGAAACTTAAAACCCAATACAGATGAACATGGGGAAGGGAAGGAAAAATAAAATTAAAAAAAAGCAGAGAGAGGCAAACCATAAAAGATTCTTAAATACAGAGAATAAACTGAGGGTTGCTGGAGGGGAGGAGAGTGAGAGATGGGCTAAGTGGGTGATGGGCATTAAGGAGGACTTCTTGGAAGAAGCACTGGGTGTCATGTAAGTGATGAATTACTAAATTCTAAACCAATACTACACTGTATGTTAACTAACTTGACATAGTAAATAATAATCTTAATAATAATTAAATAAACATTTTATTTTTTTTTTAATTTATTTCTAGGAGAGAGAGAGCGTGAACAGGGGAGGGTTAGAGAGAGAGGGAGACACAGACTCTGAAATAGGCTCCAGGCCCTGAGCTGGCAGTCAGCACAGAGCCCGACGCGGGGCTCAAACCCACGAACCGCGAGATCATGACCTAAGCGAAAGTCGGACGCTTAACCAACTAAGCCACCCAGGCGCCCCTAAATAAACATTTTAAAAAGACTCTACTTTCAGTTCTTTTGGATATGTACCTTAGAAGTGGGATTGCTGGAACATGATTGAGTAACTATAATACTTTTTTCCATAGTGGCTGCACAATTTTATAGTTTCACCTAAGTATGTAAGCGTTCCAGTTTCTCCACATCCTCCCCATACTTGCTATTTTTTGTTTATTTTACAGAGAAAATCCTAATGGATGTGGATGGAAGAGTATATTTTGTAAGTTTGATTTGCATACCTCTAATAATTAGTGATGTTGAGCATCTTTTCATATATTTATCAATGATTTCTGTATATCACCCTTGGAGAAGTGTTTTTTCAAGTCTGCCCATTTTGTTTTGTTTTGTTCTAATTAATTAATTTATTTTTAAATTTACATCCAAGTTAGTTAGCATGTAGTACAACAATGATTTCAGGAGTAGATTCTTTAATATCCCTTACGCATTTAGCCCATCCCCCTTGCACAACCCCGCCAGCAACCCTCTGTTTGTTCTCTATATGCAAGAGTCTCTCATGCTTTGTCCCCCTCCCTGTTATTATATTATTTTTGCTTCCCTTCCCATATGTTCGTCTGTTTTGTATCTTAAAGTTCTGATATGAGTGAAGTCATATGATATTTGTCTTTCTCTGACTAATTTCACTTAGCATGATACTCTCTAGTTCCATCCTTGTAGTTGCAAATGGTATGATTTCATTCTTTTTGATTGCTGAGTAATACTCCAGTGTGTGTGTGTGTGTGTGTGTGTGTGTGTGTACGCCACATCTTCTTTATCCATTCATCTGTCTATGGACATTTGAAGTCTACCCATTTTTTAATCGAGATATTTGGGTCTTGTTGTCAAGTTGTGAAGGCCTATTTTTAAACCACACTTACCTTGCAGATTTGTTGTGAGATCTAAAACATTATGTATATAGATCACATTTAACTCTCATGTAGTAGGCACCCAAAAAATATTACTTTCCCTCTCAATGTTGTTATATTAAATAATAATGTAAAACTACTTTAAAAATTATAAAGTGCTGTACAAATGTGGATCAATACTAAATATATGCAAAATATTTTAATATTTTTCTCAGGTTCTCTACATTTAAATACATAAATCTCTCCATCTTTAGACTTTGTTCCTGTTCTTAGCTGTGATAACTTTTTTTCCCTTTTATTGCAAGCTTTATCAAACAAAAAAACAGCCAAAATAGAACGAGTAAAGGAATCGAAACAATAGCAAATTTCACTAAGACAAAGTCAGAGTCAGAGCTCTTTGGAAATAAAATAAAATGTGAAGGAAGCTGTAACAGATAATACTAGTGAAAAATCCTAAGAGGACCAGAACTGCTGTTCCTTCAGAGGATGTCAGTGATGTTGAAAGATTAATAACGTTTGGATAACATTAATTACAGTGATGTTATAAACTCTGCTATTCTAGTTGCTATAACAACTCGCTATATGTCGGTTTTCTAATGACATTTCGATCCAGTGCTGAAGCGAACGGCATCACTTCAGAACTTTGATTGCTGTCATTCAGTGAGTTTTAAATTGAATTGTTTTGTTCTTAAAGACTCAGAATATGTCACCGTCTTCAAAAATATGCTCAAAATTATGGAGAGGAAATGATACACATTTCTATGCAATTACAGAGTACTCAAGAAAAAGAAATATGTTTTGTTTTTAATAGGAAATTAACAGATTTTCTTTCATAGGGAATAGTTGGGGAAGAAAAGCATAGGGAAGGAAAGGGGCATGTGCCCTGTGCTTCTCAGAGAACTTGAGCCCTCAGGGAATAGCTTGACAATAGAATTCTTCCTAGAAGGAGTTTTCTTGGAGCAGTTACGGTTCTCTCCTGTCCATTCTCTCTTTTCCTCCCACCTCCCTTTTTCTCCCTTCTGGTGAATTCTTAGAACCCTTGATGCTGGTCAAGGTAGATGCCATATGTGGAAGTAAGTGAGGTGAGGTCATCTCACACAGCTTTCTGATCCTTCCTCTCCCTACTGACCAACTCCCTTCTCTCACTGCAGGCACTGAGGCACTGCCCAGGGTAAGTAATGAACAAAAGATTACTTGCCACTGGCTTCTATTATATTGGATTTTAACATTCCCAGGAGAATATGTTAAATACATATTGCATCACTGACAAGAAGCAAAGTGTGATTGTAACAGACGTGTTTCTAAGTTCCCCGCTCAGTCCCTAGCCTGTAACTGCTCCTGCTGCCTGGAGGGCAGCCCTCCCTACCTAGCCACCCACCAACAACAATCAGGGTTTCAATCAGAAGTGAGCAGTAGCTGGAAGGCTTGAGGGGGGGTNATAGGAAATTAACAGATTTTCTTTCATAGGGAATAGTTGGGGAAGAAAAGCATAGGGAAGGAAAGGGGCATGTGCCCTGTGCTTCTCAGAGAACTTGAGCCCTCAGGGAATAGCTTGACAATAGAATTCTTCCTAGAAGGAGTTTTCTTGGAGCAGTTACATTTCTCTCCTGTCCATTCTCTCTTTTCCTCCCACCTCCCTTTTTCTCCCTTCTGGTGAATTCTTAGAACCCTTGATGCTGGTCAAGGTAGATGCCATATGTGGAAGTAAGTGAGGTGAGGTCATCTCACACAGCTTTCTGATCCTTCCTCTCCCTACTGACCAACCCCCTTCTCTCACTGCAGGCACTGAGGCACTGCCCAGGGTAAGTAATGAACAAAAGATTACTTGCCACTGGCTTCTATTATATTGGATTTTAACATTCCCAGGAGAATATGTTAAATACATATTGCATCACTGACAAGAAGCAAAGTGTGATTGTAACAGACGTGTTTCTAAGTTCCCCGCTCAGTCCCTAGCCTGTAACTGCTCCTGCTGCCTGGAGGGCAGCCCTCCCTACCTAGCCACCCACCAACAACAATCAGGGTTTCAATCAGAAGTGAGCAGTAGCTGGAAGGCTTGAGGGGGGGTGCTAAATGAGTAAGGGGCATTAAGGAATCTACTCCTGAAGTCATTGTTGCACTACTTGCTAACTAATTTGGATGTAAATTTTAAAATGAATGAAGTAATTAATTTTAAAAAAAAAGTGAGCAGTAGAGCCAACTCATCTATAGGCAAGTGACTTGATGACCAGTCTCTCTGTCCTTTTCTCTCTCCTTCCCTCCCTCTCTACAAATTGAGCTGTGGTGAAAACCTACCATTTGCAATGGTGTTTACAGCAGAAATGTGGCATTTAGTGGCAAAACTCTGCTACAGGATTCTGCAGAGAGCATGTGCCCACAGTCTCAGCAGCATGTCCATCTGTACCCCGTATCTCAGGCAATACAGGTGGCCTCCTCTTACACAAACACATCAGGGTGCTCTCTAAACCCTGATTCCACTGTCACACCCTCTGTGTAAGCCCAGGTCTGCCTCTTGACCAGGTGAGCTGTTGGCACTCCATCCAACACTCACCCCTCCCCACTTTCCTCTGTTCTTAGAACTCTATCCACCCACCCAGATATCTAAGGGCTTCCATCCAACCCTCCCCAAAGCCCTCACTGTACCATCCCCTCACTGTCTTCCCAGGGACCAGCTCAGTGAGCCCATTAGTCCAGCCCAGGCTTCCATTGACCAGGATCCAGGTGCAGGACCAGAGCCATGGCTCAGAGAGTGGGTGTCAGAGAGAGAGGTGCTATCGACAGTGACATCGACTGGAATTAACAAAGGTCACATGAGTTTAACTCATTCTGCATCCAAGATGAAACAGGTATGCTGACCCCCTTCCCTTTAAGTCTTCTCTGGCTGCTCCTCTTCAGGGCGCTGATTTCACTGGGCCATGTGTGAACGGGTAAGAGGAACAGCCTGTGCCTCTGTCACTCTCCTCTCTTCTCACTCTTGTCTCTGCCTGGGAACGCTGACCTGTAAGTGGGTGTTAAAGGACTTCCATGCCCTCTGACTCCAGCCCTATCCTGCCAGTTAGAAATTCCCAATAGGAGCGAAGGAAGGGAAGGCAGGGAAGAGGAGAAGGAGCTGCAGAGTTCCTGCCTCTGGCTCCTCCTTTGCAGGACGGTCTGTGATTCTTTCCAAGCTCCAGTAACTGGCCCTTCCCATGTCTTTTCGAGTTCATAACCGAATCCATTGGTGCTGCCCTGTCCTTTATGGATTCCTTACATAGTGTCCACATCTGTGGAAGTGGTCCCTTTATAAACCTTTGCAAATAGTCACATTCATGAGAGCGGTCTTTCATTTTCCTGCTGGGACCCTGATAGAAGAGTCCCTAGCTGGTATGGACTATGCTATCTCTGCTAACTGCCTACGATGGCCTTGAGCCCCATCCTAACACCCCTACCCCAAAGATGATCTACCCTAAACCACACCCACATAGGCCGATAATTCTGCTCCATGCCTGACAGCAGAAGAAAGGTGGTAGAAGTAAGACTTCCAAAGTAGGGACAAGGAAAGACAGATTCAGTACGGCTACTGATGGTCTTGTAGCTTCTGCGCACATGGAGGTCAGAATTACAGAAAGACTCCTTCGAGCCTAAGTTGACAGGACCTCAATCAGAAGGAGCATGGACTCAGCTCAGAAAACCTAATGATGGTACGGCTCTGAGCAGATCAAGAGCCAAGACTGAGTAGGAACAAAAACCAAAAGTGTGTGGGCCGCATCAGAGGCGCTTGCCCAGTGCTGAGGGAGCACAGGCTGGCAGGTCGTCAGGAGGCACTGGCTGATAGGGGCGGGAAGACAGCGGGAATCGACAAGCAAAGTAATGGTAAAATAGGGCCACCTCTACAGATAGGAATTTACATCATAGACTACCAGAGTTGCAAGGAGATTCAGAAATCATATATTGAAGTCACTTTGCCTTTAGATGAGGCCTGTTGGCCTGTAGACAGAGGATCGTAAGTGACAGAGAAAGGACAAACACCACCGTTGCTCACTTCTAGACCAGTGATCTACCCATGAAACCCATGCCTCCATGAGGATGTGCTGGGACTCCATTTTTAATTTTTTAATCAGAATAATTTTAGAGGAAAACAAGATGTTGCAGCCTTGGTCTTTTCACTTCAAGTATGTTTTGAACTGGTCACCAGGAAAAAGTTAAAAATCATATAAATAATAGACACAGGTTTAAACTTAGAAGAGCCAAACCATATGTGTTGAATTTAATATTGACAAAAACCAAGCTGAAGAACCTCATTGTTTCAGTAATTTTCAAAAACTACGATGTTTTAGTAATTCTCAAAAACTACAAAAATTGATCCAGTTAAAATCATGTTTTGTAGAAATAACACAAAATAAAACTGACAAAGGTAAAAACTGCACACAACAAAATTTGTTATTGTCTTTTAAAACTAACGAGTCAAATCTTCTTGTCAAAAATTGTACCTGCAAAACCTGACCCAGAAAAATTAGACTTGAAAGAAAATGACCACAAAAGAAAACTCACAACTGCTGAAGCCAACGTTGGGAAAATTTAATATGAGTACAAAATGTGATCATTGAATTAAATCCAAATTATTTCAGTTAAAAAAAAATACTAAATATTATTTGACTGGTAATTTTAAAAAATGGTCAAAGAATTAAATTATCTCAAAAGAATTATTTCCGGAAAATAATTTCTTGATGATCTTCTCAGAAGTGTTGGGAGAATTCTGATGAAAGTATTTGTATTCATTTAAGAAAAAAGCCCTGAGAATCAAAACAATGGAGAGGACAATATCAGATGTGGAATCTTTCAGGGAGCTCCCATTCCTTGGGCTTCCAGTTTTAACACTTTATCAGAAGATCTAGGATCTTCTTCTAGGGTCTGACACCTTTTCCTACATCAAAATACCATGTACTTAGTGAATAACTTCAGGTGTTTGCTAAGGTCAACATTTACTAGAGGGCATAAAAGTTCAAGATACTCTGCCACTTCCAAGGGAATTCATGCTTTAAAAGCAATCTACATGTCACCTCACACTCATTAGAATGGCTACTAACAAAGAGTAACAAACAATGAACCAGAAAACAACAAGTGTTGGTGAGGATGTAGAGAAATTCAAAGTCCCATATGCTGTACAAACACTCTGAAAAATAGTATGGCAGTTGCTTTCAAAAATTAAAAGTAGAGGGGTCATTGGGTGGCTCAGTTGGTTAGGCATCCAACTTTTGGTTTTCGCTTAGGTCATGATCTCATGGTTTGTGGGATCAAGCCCTGCTTCAGGCTCTGTTCTGACAGCGTGGAGCCTGCTTGAGATTCTCTCTCTCTGCCCCTCCCCCACTTGCTCTCTCTCCCTCTCTCTCTCTCTCTCAAAATACATAAACAGTTTTTTAAAACCTGTTAATAAAAACCATTAAAAATAGAATTAGCAAGGGGCGCCTGGGTGGCTCAGTCGGTTAAGTGTCCTACTTCGTCTCAGGTCATGATCTCATGGTTGGTGGGTTCCAGCCCCATGTTGGACTCTGTCCTGACAGCTCAGAGCCTGGATCCTGCTTTGGATTCTGTGTCCCCCTCTGTCTCTGTCCCTCCCCTGCTCATGCTCTCTCTCTCAAAAATAAATTGTTTAAATTTTTTTTTAATAAAAATAAAATAGAACTAGCATATGATCCAGTAATCCCATTCAGAATATACGCCTCTTCCCAAAATTGAAAGCAGGGTCTTAAAGAGATATTTGCACACTCACATTCATAGCAGCATTATCCACAGGAACTAAGAGGTCAAAACAACCCAAGTATCCATAGACAGATGAATGGATAAACAAACTGTGGTGTGTGTGTGTCTGTGTGTGTCTGTGTGTGTGTGTGTGTGTGTGTGTGTATGTGTGTTAGATTATTCGGCCTTGAACAGGAAGGAGGCCCTGTCACTTGCTACCACATGGATGAACCTGGAGGATATTACACTGAGTGAAATAAGCCAGGCACAAAAGGACAAATACTATATGATTCCACTATCTAAGGAATGGAAAGTAGGCAAACTCATAGAAACAGAAAGTAGAATTGCGTTTGCAGGGGCTGGGGGCAGGGCGAAGTAGGGACTTGTTTAATGGGTATAGAGTTTCCATCTTGCAAGAGGAAAAGTTCTAGAGCTCTGTCCCACAGCAAAGACTGCTTGTGACTAATGAACTGTACACTTAAAAATGATGAAGGTGGTAAGTTTTGTATCATGTCTTTTTTACCACAATTTTAAAAAATCAATCTATGCGAATTTTTCATGGGTAGAACTTAAACGGTGTGGACAACTTAGGAAGTTGAGGCAACAGCCTAAAAAAGTATTTCTCCAGCTTTTCCATGACACTTACTTCAGGTCAGAGCAAAGTAAATCCGGTTGGTCTGAAGGCCACAGCTTAGAGTGGAAACTTCACGAACGTCTTGTGCTTTGTCTCTCATAGATGTACAAATTTTGCCTACCGCTTCATACGAGATCAAAATTTATTTTTAAGTAGAAATAATTTTAATTACCATTGCAAGGAAAAGTCTGTGTTTCTTTGGGTACAGTTCTGGATCCCATGATATGATGCAAGTTAGTGCAAAAATAAAGAAAATTAAGGCAACATGGAAAAGCTGGTTTACACTGATTTGTATATGACAAAAACTTACAGATTGTAAAGCCTGCACACTTTTGTCCTTCCCAGTTGCCTGTAATAATGACACCCCAAGAAGATTCATTATGTATGTCCTATAGTTTCCCACTGTCTCCTGGCCAAGGACTTCATACTCCTAAAGGTACGGACATTCCTGCTGAGGAGAATATGCTAATGTTTGAAGCCACAGCATATGGGCAGGACCACCGGGCTTTAGAACTTAGATCCTCCCTGAAAGAGAAAATTCCCCTTTTACACTGCCCTCTCTCACACCCGGGGTTCCTGAAGAAACAATTTCTGGTCACTACTCTGTAAGGAGTGTCAGGAAATTCATGTTTCACCCCTGGTCATGTTCAGTACTGGAATGAACCCTGAACTCCATTCCTCTGTCTTTCTGGCAAACTCCTACTTGTACCTCAAAACTCTGCTTGGGCATCACCTCCTGGTGAAGCATCTGCTGAGTCCACCCTTCCAGCCACACCTCCTAGCTCCATCTCCGCTCCACTTCAGAACTGAAGGACCTAGAAGTTTTGTGTTGCAGGATCACAGCCTCAGCTGAGCTCAGGTGGTGTGGGTGTTATGAGAGCACGTCAGAAGCACAGGCATCAGCCAAGCAGTGACACAGTCCAGCTCCAGGGAGCCTTGAAACATTGTTATGGAAGTAACAGTGAAAACAGACTCCCCCTGAGAGAAGGGACTTTTGGCTCCTTCTTCCTCTGATGATGCCATACTCACAGTTCAGCTTCTGTCTTTCTCTAGAGCTCTCTGCTTCTGCTTCTGACCAGTTCAGCGGTTACCTCCACTTCTGTTTCTCCCTAATTTTACTCTGATGCTGTAGCTTTCTGGGTTTCTCACGCTAGAAAGCATCAACGAGAGATCATCAGTTGGGTCTGTAAGTCGTGAATGCTGCTGGGCAGAATTACCATATCAGGCCTCCCCAGAGTTACTGTTAAGCCTAAAGATGGCTGCCTTTGGCCATGCTACAGGCTTCTGGTCACTTCAGCCGTGGCCAAGAGATAAGGCTGCATGACAGGGAGCACAACTCACGAACGTACCGCCTTTGGCAGTTTTCTCAGGAGGCAATTTGAGCACACTTCCATTACCGCGTATGTCATAATATAACCTAATTACGTTTCCATAGCCCCATCCCCTACACAGCTATAAACCCGATACCAGTGACAGCAGTCTCCCGTCTTCGCACCTCTAACCCGTAGCACAGAACCTGGTACACGGCAGACTCTGAGTAAAAGTCTGGTAAAGTCAACGGAAATACAGATGGTGTCATAAAACCTGAATTCAAGTTCTAATTTTGCCATTTCATAGCTATGTGAAGTACGGCAAATTATTTAATCTTTCCAAATCTCCCTTTCCTCTTATTTTAAAAGATATAGTTGTGAGGCACCTGAGTGGCTCTGTAAGTTAAGGGTCTGACTCTTGATTTCGTCTCAGGTCATGATCTCATGGTTTGTGAGACTGAGCCCCGTGTCAGGCTCTGTGCTGACAGCATGAAGCCTGCTTGGGATTCTCTCTCGCCTCCTCCTCTCTGTGCCCCTTTTCCCTCGAGGCAAATAAATAAATAAATAAACATTTAAGAAAAGATACAGTCGTGATCAAATATTAAGTGAAACATGGCCATACCTAGCACAGGCCTTGGTTGACAGTTGCTGTGTTTATGCGTATAAAATATATTTGCGTGTTATATTTAAGTTAATCATATTCATATAATATTATAATGTAATTATATTAAAATCTACAAGCACCTTATTTGTAAGGTATGTTCATATTTATTAATGTGTAATATCAAATTATATAATAAAATCGATGCTTAGTAATTATATAACCAATATAGAATAATATTATATTCATTCTCTGTATCACTGCCATGTATTATAATTATGTCTAAATATATCTTCTCTCACAACCAGAGGATAAATTTGAAGGCAGGGATCTGTGTCTCATTAACCTTTGCACCACCATCTCATCCCAAATTCCTGCACTAAGTATTTAATATGGATGAATGGTGTGTGTTTGGTGCAGAAGGGGAGCACTGGATTTAAAAATAGTATTTGCTTAAAATCTCCCAATTTAAGAGTTTTCAAAAATTGCAAAGAAGCAGGACATATGAAGCATCACAAATACATTTTCATCAAGCTTAGTTTCAATAGCTCTGAGTGACTAGCAATCTTCTAACAGTCAAATGGAAACGAGGTCGCCTGTATTCTGGTTTTCCAGTGTGTGTCTCCACCTGCTGTATTTACTGGAAAGCAGCGGAAGCATTCCTTTTTATATTAAGTTTTTTCAAGCACATATCCCTAAACACCCTTGCTCTGCCTTGGGCACCTGCACAAGCACATTTCCACAGACACCACTAGAGGGCGGGCCCTTACTCCAGATGCACTGCTGAGCCGGGCAAGTCAGTCTTGAGGAAAAAATAGGTGAACTCGCCACTGTTTTACTAGGTTAGTTTCTAAATGGAAAAAAAACGTGTGGGCATGTCCAGATTTGTATTATGTTCCCTCAATTAGATATGCAATCTTTCGGCTCACCTTTCCTTTTGTTTTCTATTTCCTTGTTCAGGTTCTTCTCCTTTGGATTGTAACAAATAAACCTTTTGTTTATTTTTTTTTGAGAGGTTTAACCCACAAAAATAAATCAGGATGAGGTAACACAAATAAACATCGCATAACTTAGTTGGTGAAGGTTAAAAAGCTGAGGCTTCATCTGGGTTTGTTTGTTTAAAGAATTCTTTTGAAGTTTCGACTTCCCTAATTTTTCGTATTTTGCTGGCTTGCCAAGATGGGAAGGGAAGAGGGGGTTGGAAGGAAGAAGGAAACTCAGAGAGACTCGGGGTGTGTGTGTGTGTGTGTGTGTGCACGCGTGCATGTGTAAGGGAGCGGAAGAAGTAGGGGTGGAAGAAGGACAGCCAAGCAGATGTTGAGGGACTGGTCAGTCCCAGGTCCTACTGGCCTGTGAGCCCTACGGGGCCACCATGAGTGGTCCCAGACCCTAGTTCCCCTTTAGCCTTGAAGCAGTCATTCTGCTGACATCTCAGTTGCCTTGTCTAGAATGTAAGAAATGTATACTAAAAGATCTTCTAATCCAAATATGATCCTGTGTTGAGTGAGAGAAAACATGGGGGCGGAAGCGGAAAGGCAGAATGAACGTGCATGGAGAATTCTGAGAATGACCATTACAAAGAAGCAAGGAAACAAACCAATAAATAAACTATGGGGCTGGAAGTTTCTTCCAGCCAACCTGAGTGTAGAGACCGTACTCTCATGCAGACTTCCCTCTGGAATATTTTCTCATATGGCTGGAGCTCTCAAACACTGAGCTGCCCTCTGTCCTCCTCTCTGGAATGTCCAGGAAAGACAAGTATCTGAGCAGGTAAGCAAAGACACAACAGTGGGCTAGATTCAGCTGGACCCTAGAGGAGCAATTTCCAATCCAAAATGACCAACTGACAAAATTCTCAACAAGAACTAACTCATGCCTGGTTAGAGCAGTGGTTAAAAGAAAACACATTCCCCTGGGGATGGCACTGTTCTTCCTCCGTGGCTGATGTAACTAAGCTCTGCTGCCTGCGTGTTGGCTTTTTATAACTTTCAGAAAATGCCACTCTTACTACTTTTTCTCCATAGTTGCAATTACTCTAATCTTATAGAGCTCTAATAATCAGCTAGGCTGTGGGTTCAGAGCCATTACTGCTCTCTGACTTCATCACAGCCAATTAATCACTACTTACAAAGTTTCAATTATTTTTTATCTTAATACGTCTGAGAGTTCTCTCCAGATAATCAGTGAAGGAGTTTACACCCCAATTTGGTTACTCCCATGAAAGTACCTCTATTATGAACGGGAAAAAAATGTTACCTTGCCTGTAACAAATGTATATGAAGAATTCAAAGTACTGGACTTCAAATTTTTACATCTGCAATTTCAAATAGCCACCACTAGGGGGTGCTGCTAAATTCTGAACTCTTAGTTCTCAAAAGTCTGAATCAGGAAATGCAGACCTCTAGGCTGGGTAGAATCAGAGTCTTTGGGGTATGAGACTGGGAAATCTGTCTTTTTAATAAGTTTCTTGAAGGACTTTGAGACAAGAAAGGTTACACAACGATAGTTAAGTGCTTCTTGACTGGTAGAAGTTTCCTGAGCTTCCACAAAAGAAAATCTTTATCTAGAAAAATAAGTCATCCTTGGGGCACCTGCGTGGTTCAGTCTGTTAACCGTCTGACTTCTCGGCTCAGGTCATGATCTCATGGTTTGTGGGTTCAAGCTCTGCGCTGAGCTCTTTGCTAACAGTTCAGAGCCTGGGGCTTGCTTCAGGTTCTGTGTGTGTCTCTCTCTCTCTGGCCCTCCCCCAATTGCGCTTTGTCTCTCTCAAAAATAAACATTAAAAAAGTTTTTAAAAAGAGAATCAAGGGGCGGCTGGGTGGCTCAGTCGGTTGAGTGTCCGACTTCGGCTCAGGTCATGATCTCACGGTTCGTGGGTTCGAGGCCCGCGTTGGGCTCTGTGCCAGCTCAGAGCCTAGAGCCTGTTTCAGATTCTGTGTCTCCCTCTCTCTCTGACCCTCCCCTGCTCACGCTGTCTTTCTCTCTCTTTCAGAAGTAAAACAAATATGTATGTATATATATATATAATAAAAAGAGAATCAAGTCATCCTTGATTAAAAATGCAAGTGTGAGTATCCACATAAGGTGCATCCATGCCACCCACCTGGCTGGAACTCTCAGACACCCAGCTGCCCACTGCCCCCCTCTACAGACCACCATCATCCCTTAGCAGTGCCACTGCACTAGCCTTCAAAGCAGCGTCGTCCCTTCGTTTTCCCTGAAATCAACCCTCCGCATAGCAGCTAGAGTGATCTTTTGAAAATAAGTTCTGTCAGCTCACTCACCTGCTCAGAGCCTTCTAATTCACCACCTGCCACTCTCAGAATACAATACACATTTCTTATTGTGGCCTCCAAGCCCCTGTCTGAATGGGCACCTGAGCAGCCCTTCTGGTGGCCCTGCACCCTTGGTGCTCCGCCCTTGCCGTTCTTCAAGTAAACCGTTGGATCTTTAAGTTTGCTCTCTCCTCTGCTCTTTCCCCCAGATCTTGATGGCTGGCTCCTTCCTCATTTCTTTCACGTGTCTGCTCAAATGTCACTGATCCAGAGGCTTTTTCTCACCACCTGCCACTAGGCCTACCCACGGTGTCTCCTGACAGCCCGGTAGCGGTCCTTTTGCGGTCACAAAGCTGGAAAGCACAGCACATGTCTGTTGAATGATTTAAGCTAAATCTAATGCTAACTGAGAAAATATTAAATCTAGTGGCAAACTGGGGCCTTCTTTCTATTATTTCAACCATTCAGTGGCTTTCTAAGTAAGCTTTCCATAGACACTCAACTTTAACACAACCTGCCCTTGCCTTGTTTCTTAGGAATGTTGCTTTTGTTTTGTTTTTTAAGTGTTTGCTCATTTATTTTGAGAGAGAGTGTGTGTGTGTGTGCACATACACGAGTTGGGAAGGAGCAGAGAAAGAAGGAGAGAGAGAATCCCAAGCAGGCTCTGCACTGTCAGTGCAGAGCCCAACACGGGACTCATTCTCATCAGCCGTGAGATATTGACCTGAGCTGAAATCAGGAGTTGGACGTTCAAACAACTGAGCCACCCAGGTGCCCCAGGAGTAGTTTTCAGTTTGAGTTTGGGAGAGACACACCCTTCTAGAAAGGCTCTTCAGAATTTTCAAGGGACAAGGGCTGTATGAAGCTTAAACTGCATGTTTCATACATTTCAAGTTAATATTTTAATTAATACATTTCCTCTTCTTTTAACTTAAAGCAAAAAAGAGTGTTTATTGGCTCACATAACTGAAAAATCCAGAGAGATATACTAATTTCAGGCGGGGTTGGATCCAGGGGCACAAACATTCTCATCAGGACTCAAGTCTCACCATCATGTGACTCAACTTTCTTCTGCACTGGATATCTATTAATAAAACTAAAAACAGATTTCAACAAAATCTAGCACTAACCCTCTTCCCTGTAGTTGAAGATGTTTGGTGTTTAGCCCTCCAGTTCCCCTCTCCACCCTTGTCTGGCCTGCCTGGTGACCCAGGATACTGACTTTCACGGATTGCCTCATATGGGTTCCATGGGTCTGTGTCTCATTTGGGAGTCTGGTCACTGGGAGTCATTCGCAGGAGATGAGAGGATGAGGGGAAACAGGGTGGTTTATTTATTCCCCAGCTCTCTCCCTGTGACTCTGCCTTCCTCTACCAAGGACCCAAAGCTACGAGGCAGCTTTCTGCTAAACTACAGCTCCCTCTGGGTTTTTATAGCCGCCCCGACTCCTTGCCTCTTCAGGCCTGCGGGTGCTAATGGGTCCCTGCAGTGGCTAGCTCTAAGATGTTTCCCTTAACCCTGCCCACCTCTTGGTAGAGTCCCTGCGTTAATCTCTCTTCAGTCACTCCAGCTGCATGAGCCCTCTGTCCACCACCAGACTGAGACTTGTATGGCCTATGAGGGTTCTGTTGTTGTGGCTGTCTCTTCCTGGTACTAAATATGCCTAAGTTGCCTAAGTGACGGCATTCCAGGCCTTTTTCTCTCTTTGTCTGATTCCCCTGATTTCCTGAGCTGTCCTCATCAACAGCTTCAATAACGCGGACCTGTCCCTCTGCCAAAGCCAGCACCCCCACAAAGTCTTAGCACTCTGCAGCTCTGTGCACAGAGGGTCTCAGCCTTCGTTTTCTTTCAGAAGAGTTGTAGTTTAAGCATAGAGAGCTTTTAAAGCAGAATCAGCTACTAAAGATTCTTAAAAATGACTCTCTCACAACACCTGTCACCCTATTTATCCTCAACACCCCGTAAGTGACACTGCTTTAGGCAAGACTGGTTGTGTGAACATTTAACCAACAAATATCAGCAACTGGGAAGCCCATAAATAGCAGCAGAGAGGACAAACAGGATGACTCAGTAAGCCTTCTGAGTCAGACTGCCAGGGACTGGCCTTCCTTCTTAATTACAGGGCGCTGGACCCATTATCTCTGAAGTCACCTCAGAGTCTAGTCGAACAAATATCAGACATCCAGTTTCCTTTGAAGATGTGCAATCTTCTTCCTTCTGCCTGCCATTAGAAAATAAAATGCCTGAGCTCAGAGGCCTCCTGGGGGCTCATAGTCTGTGTCCCCAGCAATTAGCCCCTTTCCGAGAACAGCTGCTGTCCAAGCTGTTGGCTGGTTCTAGTCCTGGCTCTGGCACCCTCAGTTTGTGGGACCTCAAACTCACTTCACTTCGCTGAATGTACTCCTCTATCATGAAGTAATAAACATTACATAGTCACAGGGTTGTCATGAAGATCAAAGTCAATTTGGCCAATTATATGATGTTATACAAATGGTAAAAGTATAGAGACAGGAAAAAGATCAGTGGTTGCCAGGCGGTCAGGGATGACTAGATGGAGAACAGAGTACTTTTAGGCAGTGAAACAATTCTGTATGATATTGTAATGGTGGGTACTGGACGTCATAGACCTGCCGGAACCCACAGAACAGTACGCCACCAAGTCTGAACGCGAATGTAAACTAAGGATTCTGTTTAATAATAATGAATCCATACTGGCTCATCAATTATAACAAATATACTACACTAATGCAAGGCATTAATAATAGAAGAAACTGAGCACTCAATATCTGAATATGTAGACAGAAGAATCTACATGTACTTAAGGATCAATATCCGTAAGGAATAGTGCTTGAAATTTGAGCCACGTTGAATACAAATAGGTTGCAGTGCGTTTGCCTGTAAATGTAGGGAAAAATAGACAAAGGGAAAGACTCCTTTTCTACGTGTAACTGAAATGGACATGGGAGCATAGATCTTTGGAATCTAATAGTTGATGTCACTTTTCAAAGCCACTCCCAATTTCAGGGCACGGAATGTCTTAGTTGTACCCAGAAGGTTTATTTAGCTAAAGAATGTGACCAAAGCAAGGAAGCAGCCATTGGGTTTTTCAGAGGATGAGAACACATCCTGTCTGGGGACATATATGCATGCCCTTACACACAGTGGGCCCCACAGCTGTCCAGTCTTGCTGCAAGCTTTGTGAGGGGATGGGGAGCCCCGAGGGCAGCCTGCTATGGGCAGAATGAGGTTGGGCTCTGCTGGAATGAGCCACTCCCTTAGAGAGTCTAAATGAGGATGAAGAATTTCTGAATCAACTAGAGACCCAAACCCATCCAAGAATAGAAGTAGGGGGTTGGGGGAGACAAGGGCTTTTTAAGTTTCTTCCATAGCAGTCCAGATTAGAACATTGTTTCTAGGGAGGCTTTGGTTTCCCCTGGGAGAGCTCTGGTTTAAGAGTGGCTTTCTCACACAAAGAAGTATTCAATAAAATTTGCTGAATGAATGAGGATAAGTTTGAATACGGAGAAGACGAATAGGCAAGGTCCCAAGCATGAGTGGCCATAGAAGGGAGAGACATCTCAGCAGCCAGAGGTGTCTCATGAAAATATTAAGGTACCCAGACAAGAACATTGGCCAAGTAGGAAGGTCGTATTGCACCTTCCTGTGGTTATGAGCAGAGTCTCTCAGTGAAGTAGACTTGAGTTCGGATCTCAGCCTCATCACTTACTAGCTGACTGAACTTGGGCAAATTAATGAACTTTGGTGAGCCTACAGTTTCCTTACTTGTATGAGAATGAAATGCAGCAACACATATAATATACTTAGCACCATGCCCACCACATAGTAAGTGGTCAATATATTGTAGTCATGATATATGTCAAATTTCTCTCCAAAATTGGTTTAAAATTATGAAGGAAATATATAGGTGGGTCAGAGAAGAGATAAGGAAATAAAGTTAAATTCTTCTGTCACTTGACTAAATGTCTGTGGAAGAAGACAGTTTCAGCAAGGTTACATCAGATAAAATGAATGGGCTCCTGCCCATACTTGGGATTGGATGTCTATGTTCTCAGCATGACTTTGAAAAAAAAAAAAATCTCTTAATGCTTATTTATTTTTGAGAGAGAGAGACAGGGACAGAGAGCAAGCTGGGGAGGGGCAGACAAAGAGGGAGACACAGAATCTGAAGCAGACTCCAGCCTCTGAGCTGTCAGCACAGAACCTGATGCAGAGCTCGAACCCATGAACAGCAAGATCATGACCTGAGCCGAAGTCAGATGCGTAACAGACTGAGCCACCCAGGCGCCCTGTGACTTTGAGCTGATCTGATCACAAGGTTCTGGGGGAGATGTAAGGACATGGTGTGACTGAATTTGGGGTGGATAGGTTGCTTTGCTGGAATGGCCTGGTTTTTGGAGAGGAGAATGCCATACTGTGATTTTGATAATAAATTTAACATTTTAATATCATTTTTAAATTTCCATTATAGTTTTTAATAAATTTGAGAAGTCTTCACTTTTTGTAATACACCCTTGAAAACAGGGACAGGAACAAAAAGGATGAAGCCAAACCCCTCACTCATGTGTCTACTGCACCACTAGCGGGGCAGCCTAGCGATCCCTTGCCAAACCCGACCAGCACTTATGTCCCAGCCTCCTTCGTTCCTGTGTGCCATTCAGACACTCCACTGTAGCCCTTTCAGTCTGTAAGACAAAAAGGAAAAGCTTGACGGTAATTTTATAAAATACAGTTATAAGATCAAGGGAATGGTTTTGAATGCATTTGCCTACTAATGGGAATTTTTATGAAAGGGAAATAAAAATTAGTTCAAATTTCCCTAGACAGATGTTTTAAAGAAATCTGAGCCTTCCGAAGTGCCACCAAAAAGCTTTCCAGCCCTGAGAAAAAAGCAAAATTGTTGTTAATGCTTAATTGTTAAATGCTTAATGTTTATTATCACTAGTATGTTAGTTTTAGAACAAATTTACACCACAGTGGAGTTCCTTTTCCATGTTCTGTGAGTACATTTTGTACGTGATTAGGGTCCCTGGTGTAATCAAAGTAACAATACAATACAATAGGCCCATTTTATAGAAACTAGAGAACAATATTACTATTTTTTCAAATTTGTTCAGAAACTTATACTGTCATGTCTTTTCTTTAATAATACTGTTGGGTATGTGGCCACATACCCCTGACAGGCAATAGAATCTTTAATTATTGCATTATTCCCATGAGAATAATTACTGTCACTGAGAGTGTGTGATGATTCAGTTTCCAAGAGTACATTGTGGCCACAGTCTGCTGGCCTTGAGGATGACATTCCCACATGTTCAGGAAGGTCAAAACTAACTGAGTTACATCAGCTCTTTGTTGAAAGCAACCCACTAAAATCTGATAAATGCCAAAAAATAGAAGGTAGAGTGTTTTCCTATTTTTCGTATGTAAAGTAGTATATTAACAGATCAGAATAAAATAGAAGTCTACAATGTTGTTCAGAGGAAAAGTGTATAAAAAAAATGCTATTCTTGACCAACGTAGGCCCTCACATGATAACATAAAGGAGAACTTGGAAGAAGTCCTAAGAAATGAGGAGGGAAGGGGCACAAAATAACAAGAAGCCTCATTTGTTGCCGGTTGATTATTGAATGACAATTCTTTGCTGTAGTACTTACTGTCTTTACTAGTTGAATCACATATCCTGTTACTCACAGATCCATGTGATCCATCAAGATGATAGCATTTTTTGCATTTGCTTTAGGGAGACCACATGTCAGGAAACATTTATTTATAAATCCCAAAACATTCAGAGGTAATAGTAAAAAATGAACATTATTGAGGTGCCTGGGTGGCTCAGTCGTTTAAGTGTCCGACTTCAGCTCAGGTCATGATCTCATAACTCATGAGTTCAAGTGCCATGTTGAGCTCTGTGTTGACAGCTCTGAGCCTGGAGCCTGATTCAGATTCTGTGTTTCTCTCTTTCTCTGCCCCTCCTCCATTCATGCTCTGTCTCTCTCTGTCTCTCTCTGTCTCTCTGTCTCTCTCTCTCTCTCTCAAAACTAAATCAACATTAAAAAAAATGTTTTTACATGAACCTATATGACATACATTAAGGTAACAGCACTGACTTCATCCTGCAAGAAAGGCAAGGAAGCGAAGGTGCCACAAAGCCTGAGCTTTGCATGTGAGGACAGCAGTAAGTAATTCTAAGTAGTTCTATACTCCCGGAGGAAAAGGATTACTTCACTTTCTGGAGAGGGGTTTATTTACACAGCATGAATAATCTGCTGAATTTTAATTCTGCCTTTTCTCAAAAATAAGTTTGAGCTCTGCTTTTCAAAACAAGCCCAAGTAACAGACTGAAGGGGCCTGAAATATGAAAACATTTCAGACTGCTAGCAGGAATGTCAAATATTAATATCCTTCCTGAAATCAATCTCATACACTCTGAGCTCTTGATAGGGAGTCTGTAAGGCTGTTCCTATAGCTAAAATGTCAGTGGCCCCTCATATCTCAGCATGTGTTTGCCTCAAGCATGACACTAACTCTCACCTTTTCACAGAAACAAAAGCCAAAGGTGAATCCTGGGGACTCTCTGGCACTCCAGGAATGACTCAGCGTTGATTATGAGCTCCCTGGAGAAACCCAGATGAACACAAGACAACGAATAGGTGCGGGGTCAGAATTTAGGGTGACAGAACACTGAGAAATTGTTTTTTCTTTCTCATTTGCAGGTTTTCCATTTTTGCTGTGAAAGATGCTTCAGTCACAGGATGTGTGACCATCCAGCAGCCATGCCTGTGTCTTAGTGTAGAGATCCAGAGACCAGCTGCTCTCTTGGAAGGCCATGAAAAATGGCATCTTTCATTGTTGAGGTTTCCCAGAAGTTTGCCCTCCTTTCTGTGATTTTTCTTTCTTTTTCTTTTAACTTTATTTATTTATTTTGAGAGAGAAAGAGAGAGAGAATCCCAAACAGGCTCTGCACTGTCAGCACAGAGCCCCTCACAGGGGTCGATCCCATGAACCTTGAAATCATGACCTGAGCCAAAATCAAGAGCTGGATGCCTAATGGACTGAGCCACGAGGAGCCCCCATGATTTTCTTACACAACACATTCTCCTTTGGTAATATTCATTCCCCCTGAGTAATCTTACTCACAATTTCAATTATTAACTATATGCAGTCAGCTCTCCAATCACCATATGTCTCCACTGAGCACCAGTTCCAGATATCCAACCTCCTGATGGACATCTGTCTCACTGTCCTACAGGCCCCTCACATTCAGCAAGGACCCAATCATCCCTCAGTGAGCAGCACCTCCATCCAGCAAAGCACTTAAAACAGACACCTGAATACCGTCTTTGACCTTCTCTTCCTCACATCCAATTCATGACCCAGGTCTTCCAATGTCACCCTCTTTCTCTTGGCCTTATCCATTCCTCTCCATCTCTATGGCCACCACCTTGGTCAAGGAGGCCACCATCATTTTAAACCTGTATTACGTCACTGGCTTCCTAAGTGGGGAGTGACGTCTAAGCATTTTTAAAATCTCAAATCTGACTTTTCTTACCCTCCTGCTCAAAACCTCTCCTCATTGCCATTACTATAAAAACAAATGCTTTTTTTGTGGCATAAAAGGCATGTCTTGAATTAGCCCCTATTTACTACTATAATCTCATCCTTGTACTCTGTAATCTAGACATCCTGGGTTTCGTGAAATTCCAGTCTCTCTTCTTTCTAGGCTTTTCTGACATGTTTTTGCCTCAGTCTAGAAGGCCTGTCCCCTCTACTTGCTAGGCCCACATCCCTATAGCTGGCTAGATCTGTGTATCTTCAGGTCTCAGTTTATATGTCACTTCTTCTGGGGAAACCTCTTTTCCCTCTGTACTGCTTAAGTGACCCGCAGTTTTACATGGCAGAAGACCTAAGCCACAGTATTTCGAATGCCTGCTAACTTCTTTCTTCTTCCACTGGATTACTAACTCCTTGAAAAATGAGATTTAGTCTTGTTCACACTTATAACCTAGCACCTAGCTCAATGCCTGACACCTGGTGGGGGTGTGATCTCTGAAGAAAAATTTATTTCTTCCATAGTTGGTTTTTTTTTTTTCCCAGTTTTTGGGAGCTCTGATTGAAAGTTAGAAGATAACATAAATGAATAAACAGCAAATAAGTAAAAAGTTCAGATGTATGAGACCTGCCTGCACTCAACCAATAAAATAATTTTTTCCTATTCAGTGTGAGGGAATTCCACACATCAGTATTTCATGGCGTTAGAAATGGAGAACCTTGACTTTCAGGTAGAAAACACCCAAAGAAGTCGGAGAGCATCTCTGTTAAAAGTCATCAGGTTCCTGGGCTATTTGGACGTGCAAGATTCTTCATTAGTTCCTCTCTCATCAGTGCCAGAAACCTAACTCAGTTAACTTAGAAAAATAAAAACAGGTGATTAGTTCATGGGATCCAAGAAAGGATTGAATGACGAACACACAACAAGGATAGTCATGCTACTAAGTCTGAGGAAGGACTCAAAACCCAGATTCTTCAAAAGCTGCCAGCACTTTCTATGACTCTTCTGAAGCTCTACTCTCTGCAAAACACTGTATACTCTCTCTCTCCAGCTCTCTGCTCATGGAGGCAAAATGAGCTGGTCTACTTCAAATGCCACTTAAAGTCTGCTGTAAAAATCATGTTTAAAAAATTTTTTATCAATATCTGTTTAAGAATTTTTAAAAATTAGGAGCACCTGAGTAGTTCAGTAAGTTGAGCATTTGACTCTTGATTTCTGCTCAGTTCATGATCTCACAGTTCTTGAGTTCAAGTCTCATATCGGGCTTTGTGCTGACAGAATGGAGCCTGCTTAGGATTCTCTGTCTCCCTCTCTCTCTTCCCTTGTCCCAATCTCTCTCTCTCTCTCTCTCAAAAATAAATAAATAGGCATAAAAAGAATTTTTAATAATTATAAATCACCTATAATCTCATCACTAAGCACCAACATTTTGATACCTAAGTTTTTGCTGCATGTGTGAATATTGTTTTTATTTTTATGAAGTGATATTCATATTATACAGCTTTACATCCCAGATTTTTTTCCTTTTACGATTTATCATGAGCCTGTTTCCCAAAATCATTGAAAATACCATTTTTAATGATAGTGTATTAGTCTATGGTATGCCATAATTCCTATAACCATTCTTTTATTGTTGGACATGTAGATTATATATTGTAAGGTATTTTTAATTATAAATATGTCCCAAATAGATGCATGTACAGTTTTATAGTAAACACACCTAATTACCTCTCAAGGAGATACACAGCCTCTCCACCATCACTGAGAAAATTTCTATTTTTTCTACAGAATTAGCCTTTAAAATGAAATAAAATCCAAATCATTAGAAGGAACATATCCAAATGTGTACAATTAATAAACATATCCAGTTCCTATTTTCAAAGTGTCTCATATGTTGAAAACCTGTTCAAGTTCCTTGCCTCCCTTCAATCTTTTGGGAATCCTATCTCTTGCTAAAAAGTATTTCTAGAATTAGAAAGAGGAGATGTAACTCATATATGTGCTGCTATTTGTTGTTTCAATGGGGCTGAAGGCACAGCATCGCACTTTTGTTCCAGAGCTACTAATCCAAATTCTTCTGGGCCCTTTAAATAGGAAATACATCCCTAGAAAGAGGCAGGCCTGCTGCAGCTAGAATTAATAAGTGATTTAATAAGAACAGCTCAGGAGTTTCACTCACTCCACCTGGGTGTAAACCCAGACGCTGGCATTTCGGGGAACGTGTCTTTGGGCAACTCAAAAGGGGTGAGTCAATTTACTATCCTTGAGATAGAGAACGGGACACGTCAAGATTTGTCAAGTCCAGATGCTTCATGTAAGTTATTTCATACAACTCTCGCTAAAATAATTGTTTATTCCTTGTAGAGATTAGAAAACAGGCCGACACGGATTTAAGTAATGGTTCGGACTGGAAAGGAAGTAAGGCCGGATTCGATTCTAAATCTGTCTATGACCTGTTGCTTTCTGGACTAACTTGGACAGGGAGGTAGGGACAGAGAATTGTGGTTTTAAATGTCTTGTCTATCATAGTGAGCACAACTATCCCTCTCATAGTTCTTGTATTATACCTGCTATATAGTGGGATATGTGGGGTCGAGGGTTGGGACCATGGCCAGTACTGGGGGAAGCAACTGAAGAACTCACCTCAGGCCCAAAAGTTAAGAGAACACAAAAAACTCNAGTGCTTATCCCAACAAGTGCCCTCCTCCATGCCCATCACCCATTTGTCCCTCTCCCCACGCCCCTCCATCAACCCTCAGTTTGTTCTCTGTGTTTAAGTGTCTCTTATGGTTTGCCTCCCTCCCTCTCTGTTTGTATCTGTTTTTTCCCCTTCCCTTCCCCCATGATCTTCTGTTAAGTTTCTCAAGATCCACATATGAGTGAAGACATATGATACCTGTCTTTCTCTGCCTGACTTATTTTACTTAGCATAATACCTTCCAGTTCCATCCACGTTGCTGCAAATGGCAGGATTTCATTCTTTCTCGTTGCCAAGTAGTATTCCACTGTATATATAAACCACATCTTGTTTATCCATTCAACAGTTAATGAACATTTAGGCTCTTTCCACGATTTGGCTATTGTTGGAAATGCTGCTATGAACATTGGGGTACATGTGCCCCTATGTATCAACACTCCTGTATCTCTTAGGTAAATTCCTCGGAGTGCTATTGCTGGGTCATAGGGTAGTTTTATTGTTAATTTTTTGAGGAACCTCCACCTTGAGTAACACAATATTTTAAAGAATCTAAATTAATTCAAAACATCTGTGATGAACAGAATAACAGAATTTTCAATAAAACAAAATCTGACAGTACTATGCCAAGCCATATTAGAGCCCAGAGCAAAAGGAAAAATGTGCACCCCAAAATACATGTTTTTGTGTTTGTTTTAATGTTAAATTACAGTAAGAACTGTGTAATTATACCTTGTACACATACAAGTTTCCTTCAAAACATTATTTAAAAAATATTGAAAAGTTGAAAAGTAGATGTATTAAATTTTTTTCAATATTTTAACTTTATATACCAAAAATAGCCTTGATGATAATTTTACTTGCCTGGCTTTAATTGAAGGAAAGTCATTGATGATACTTTCATTAAAGACATCAACCAGTTTTAAAAATACATAAAGCAGTGTATATAGTTACACACAGTATAGGGCCTATATTCCTTTTGCCTCCGGCTCTGATATTGCTCAGCACAGTACTGGCTGGGCCATGAGTTAATCCAGCAGCCTCAAACACTTCAAGGGCTCTGTAAATGGGAATAGGACATCCAGTAATACATTACACTTCAGCTCTCCTATCACAGCTGCTTTGGGGGGTAGCCTCTCTTTTCATAGAAAAATATCACTGTCAGACAGACTTTAGGATAGTATCTTCTTTTTTTTAAATGTTTTATTTATTTCTGAGAGACAGACAGACAGCGTGAGCAGGGGAGGGTCAGAGAGAGAGGGAAATGCAGAATTGGAAGCAGGCTCCAGGCTCTGAGCTGTCAGCACAGAGCCCGTCGTGGGGCTTGAACCCCCGAACCGTGAGTTCATGAGCTGAGCCAAAGTCGGATGCTTAGCCAACTGAGCCACCCAGGTGCCCTTAGGATTGTAGCTTAAAGGCCAATAAAGATCAGCTGTGATCTCCCACCACCAGGCACAAATCAGTGTCATGCATGTGCTGACACTCCAGGCTTTCCCTGTGGATTTCCAAGCTTAGCTCCCTGCTAAATGCCTGAATTAATTGTCTTCTAAATACCTGAAAATCGAGGTTATATATACCTTTTCTGGAGCACATTCTTTTCACAAACATTTATTGAGAACCAGATCCCTACTAAATAAAGCAAATCATGCCTGGGTTTGTAGGTGGTGTTATCCAACCTTATGTTTTTAGAATCCCAACTAATTGTAGGTTTCATTGTATATTTTATCATTAAAAAGGCATGTATGAAGCATCTTTTATTACAGTCAGAACTACTTAATTCACTTTATTATTTCACTTACATCTGACATAAATGTCCTATGAAGTAGGTAAAGTAGGTACTATCTTTTATAAGAAATTAATTTATCAACTTGTGTTTTTAAAGTTGGAATTTATCTAGTGACCAGTCCTCTGGTTTTCAGATGAGGAAATCAAGACTTAGAGTGGTGAGGGCTCTTGTCATCCAGCTAGTACAGGACAGAACTGGAATTACAGTCATGTCTTTGATTCTAAGTCTAATTCCCTTTCTACCCCTCCCAGTTGCCTCTTCTAATAACTACAGAGCCTAATAACATAAGATTCCAGAGAGGCAGGTGTAGACAAATAAAGCAGGCATGCAAGGTTGAATAGGAGGACTAAAATTACTAAACTTATGTGAAATGGGGTGCCAAGGGAGAGGTGAATATTCTGGAGTACAGACTGATGAGGAGTTACAGGGTTACTCAACTTTTATCACAGCTGCCAAGCTCTGGAGGGCCAAGGCCTGTGGGAATGGGAAGATGGGTAGATACCACATGACAGCGGGTAGAGGGGTGGTCAGCATAAGCAGAGGTCAGCACTTGGTCACCTTGACAGAAAGTTGAGTCACAAATCTGGTCAGATAAAAATCAAGAAATAGCCTGATGCCCAAGTAGGTGCCATTGGAAAGACCTAAGAAACCCAGAAATAAAACACACTACACATTTCTTTTAAAAAAGTATTGGGAGGAAAAGATCAAAATGTTATGGAGATGAATGCTGGTAATGGCTGCACAGCAATGCGAATGTATTTAATACCACTAAACTGTACACTAAAATTTGGCTAAAATTATACATTTTAGGGGCGCCTGGGTGGCTCAGTTGGTTAGGCATCTGACTTCGGCTCAGGTTACGATCTCACAGCTTGTGAGTTCAAGCTCCGTGTCGGGCTCTGTGCTGATAACTCAGAGCCTGGAGCCTGCTTTGGATTCTGTGTTTCCCTCTGTCTCTTTTCTCTCTCAAAAGCAAATAAACCAAAAAAAAATTAATTGTAAATTTTACTGTACGTATTTTTTTTTTATTACAGTTTTAGAAAATCATGATGTAATTCAAGCTGACCTCGTTCTTTCCACCTCAGAGGCAAATCCTTCTAGGTCAAAAAGAGTCAGAATATGTTAAAGCAGTGGTTAGGGGAGAAAGAGGAAATATACTGCCCTAAGAGAACATTTGGTAATTTTGTGGATGTTTTGGTTTGCATACTGGGCCAGGACCCTGGGATTAGAGAAGTCCAATGATATGTGGGTCAGTCAGGCAAACAAAGAGCTTTCTCCTTTGAGAAATCTCAAAGACAAGCATCAGAGACAAGCTTTGAATGTCACTCCTATGTCTGAGAACTATGTTTACAATGATAATGAACCTAATTTTATTTTTTATACATAAAACACAATCTTTTGAAATAGTTTTAAATGCATTGTATTTTCTAGGAATGCCATTACTATATAAATGCAGGCAAGATAGGATGTGTGTCACTTAATAACTTCACCTAGCACTTTGTACCATTTTGGAAAATCACATCACCAGTGGTGCTGCCACATGTGATATTTGAGTCATTAACACATTCCAGTGTCAGTCTGCATTTCTAGCTGTCACAGTTATGATGATTCCATGTGTAAGTGCAAGAATCTGACTACAATGCTTATTTCTTTATTATAAATAACTTTAAGTTCACCTTTATGTTACACTCACGTCACCATCTTTTAAAATTATGTATGCAATTCGGTTATGTTATCTATTCATTTTACTTTAGAATAGAAAATATTTGCGACAGGAAAGGGGTTAAGACTATTGAAATGTATCTATAGCCAGCCAAGATGTTTTGGGATTCATAAGTCTGGGTAATTTTCCAAACACTTTGGAGGAATCCATGCATTCTGTTGTCTGGACGGAGACCACGCCTTTATCCCTGGCCTGCTATATCCCGTTTGTGCTAGTATCAACAATCTAGCTTTGTCCAGACAAGCCAGAAATACCTCTTCCCAATACTCTGCAGCATCTTCACTAGGGAAGAAGAATTTCAGCTGTCCGAGTATTGGAGATGTGACAGGGGTGCCTATCACACAGAGTATAGTTCTAAGAGTTCTGAGGAAGAGGCAATGGTCAGTCAAAAAAGGGGAGTCTGTAATATGTGTCCTAGCCCCAAGCATTCTTCTAAGTCAAGCAAAAAAATTTTTAAATGTATGTACCAGGTTCATTGTATACAATCAAAAGGAAGTTGAACTTAACTAGGTTGTGATTATTCACAAGGCTGATCAATTCCTAGATCATTTTGGAGAGTTTATCACATTTTTATGCTCCTTGGGGAGACATTGATAAAGTCATTAAAGCAAAGTAATCCCGTTAGGAAATGTGATTGCCATCCTCGCCAAAAATAGAGCGTGATTCAACTCAAAAGTAGTTTCTTTCTGCTTCCTTCCTAATCACCATACCAATGTTCTGTATAATTATTTTCCCCCAATACGAATTTACATCCATTTGTTTTCATACCTGAGAATGAAAGAACATTATATATTTCTTTCACAGTACTTTTTAAAAGGTTTTTATTTTAATTCCAGTACAGTTAACATACACTGTTGTATTNCGGGGCTCGAACCCACGAACCGCGAGATCATGACCTAAGCGAAAGTTGGACGCTCAACCGACTAAGCCGCCCAAGCGCCCCTGATTCAACACTTCTATATATTGCTCAGTGCTCATCATGATAAGAGTGCTCTTTAATCCTTATCACCTATTTACCTCATCCCCCCCCACCTCCCCTCTGGTAACCATCAGTTTGTACTCTATAGTTAAGAGTCTGTTTCTTGGTTTCTCTTTCTCTCTCTCTATTTCTTCTCCATTGTTTGTTTCTTAAATTCCACAGGAGTGAAATCATAGTATTTCTCTTTCTCTGACACTTCACTTAGCATTATACTCTCTAGATCCATCCATGTTGTTGCAAATGGCAAGATTTCATGTTTTTATGGCTGAATAATATTCTATTGTGTGTGTCAATATATACCACATCTTCTTTTTTTTTTTTAATATTCTTATTTCTTTCTAGGAGAGAGAGAGAGAAACAGCGTGAGCAGGGGAGGGTCAGAGAGAGAGGGAGACACAGACTCTGAAACAGGCTCCAGGCTCTGAGCTGGCAGTCAGCACAGAGCCTGATGTGGGGCTTGAACCCACGAACCGCGAGATCATGACCGAAGCGAAAGTCGGACGCTCAACCGACTAAGCCACCCAGGTGCCCCAAACCACATCTTCTTTATGCATTCATCTGTCTTTGGACTCTTGGGATGCTTCCATTATTTGTTAATTGTAAATAATGCTGCAATAAACATAGGAGTGCACATATCCTTTAGAAGTAGTGTTTTTGTATCTTTTGGGTAAATACCTGGTAGTGCAATTGCTGGATCATAAGGTAATTCTATTTTTAGGTTTTTGAGGAACGTCCATACCATTCTCCACAGTGGCTGCCTCAGTTTGCATTCCCACCAGCAATGCATGAGGGTTCCTTTTTCTCCACATCCCTGCCAACACTTGTTTCCTGTGTTTTTTTATTTTAGCCATCCTTTCAGAGCACTTTTAAAACAACTGTTCTTTGTACAACCATTTTATAAAAACACTGCATGCCCAAACTTGATTTCATAATCTAAATTGGAGTATGAAAAAAACCAAAGGTTAATTAGTAAATTTACATTCTAATTACTTTAATGCTATGTTTATAGTAATAAAAAATTAAAAATAGCCCAAATGTCCACAGTAGGAACACAGTCTAATAAAATACGGTGCATTCATAAATGTAATACCATGGCATCTCCAAAATGATCTTATACAAATATTAATATTATTGAACAACCTGCAAGATATGGTCTTGAGAATATTACTCAAGTTTCTTAGAAGAAATGCTCTTACATATGTGTGTACATATATACACATACATATCACGGGTAAAAGCTGTAGGTACATACAGCAAAATATTACACGTCATTTTAAGATTGTATTTGGGTAACAATTTTTTTGTTTGTCTGTATTTTCTAAATTTTCTGCATCTATAGTACTTTTGCAATAAAAGTGGTAAGCCCTATCAAAATATATAATACATTTAACTTTTATTGACAAGAAGTATTTTCTCTGAGGCCACCATATTTTTCCTAAGGCTACAATGAACTAAGCGACTAGACAGAACAGGAAAGCAAAAGAGCTAAGCTTAGTTTCTTTATTAGCTGCCCCCGGCAATCATTATCTGAATTCATCACCGCTCAGACTCCAAAATAGCTCTTCATGAGTGTCATCACCCCCTAGTTGCTCAGGCAAGAATTTGTCTCGTTTCCTCCCAAATCCTGGTAACCCCTTTTGTTTAATGCTTTCTCCAGTTCTATCTCTTTCCCCCCTCCACCCACCTGCCCTGTGACTGCAGCAAG
>NW_027551575.1:30711-38356 GCF_008692635.1 Crocuta crocuta | reverse complement strand
GTCTCCCCGCCTCCATTCTTGTCCTGACCCAGACTTTCCACATCGCTGTCCTTTTCCAGATTCTCACCTGGTCATGTCACTCTCTGCTTACTCCCTCCATAGCTCCCGCCTCCTTCAGGTAAAGGAATATAGAAGGCCCTTCAGATTTGGCCTCGCTTACCTCTCCAGACCCATATCTCACGACTCCTCTTTTTCTTGAAGTATTTATTTATTTATTTATTTATTTATTTATTTATTTATTTATTTATTTTTGAGAGAGAGAAGACAGAGCATGGGGGAGGGACAGAGAGAGAGGGCGAGAGAATCCCAAGCAGGCCCCACACCGTCAATGCAGAGGCAGACGTGGGATCTGAACCCACAAACTGAGATCATGACCTGACCCAAAATANCTTAGTACTTTCTTTTATAATGAGCTAATTACTATCCTTCCAACACACCATGCCCTCCCGCAGCTCTCTGCCATAGAATATGTGTGCTCTTGCTTGGACCACTTTTCCCAGTCCCTTTCAGTATGTCACTCTTTCTTTAGTCCTTCGAAGTGCACGATTTTCCTCTCCTACCCTGTGAAGCACTTGCTGGCCACAAGCACATCTTGTGTTCCAGAAATCACAGGCTCTAACCTCAAACCAGCCTGATTCTGTTCCATTGCCCTTGCCTGTCAAGACCGTGTGCTTTGGGCAAGGTGTTTTAATCACA
This sequence comes from Crocuta crocuta, assembly GCF_008692635.1. NCBI lineage: Eukaryota > Metazoa > Chordata > Mammalia > Carnivora > Hyaenidae > Crocuta > Crocuta crocuta. Next base: position 37,660 of record NW_027551575.1, on the reverse strand, counting down.
AAGACTCAGCTTCCTCATCAGTGAATGAGGATAAAACTACAACCTTGTGAGGGTGCTCTGAGATCCATATGACCATATAAATGAAGAGTGGATGAGTTCACTCCAGGTTCTATCTTATTTTCTTTATATTCAGCTTTGCGTGTTTCTTATTTTCTTTTGTTTTTATGTCCAATCAGGGTCCTCTCTGGCATGCTGTTGGCCGCATGGGGCTGTACCAGTTTGGGAGTGAAGGCAGGGGCTGAAGTGGGATCTCCAGATCCTGCTCCGAGGATCTTCCTCAAAGCCAGGCAAAGTGGGACGGCCCTTGTGGTTTTACCACGTGGAATCCCTCCCTGCAGACATCCGTCACCTGACCTTACAGTTGCCTGCTGAAGGTGAGTCACTTTGCAGGGAAAGCTTATCAGCCTCCTCACCTTTTTTCCCCGTTATATTCTCTGCTCACTCTTCTGTTGGGTCTTTATGTTTTTCTTATATTGATCTGAAGATTTTTAAAAAATTTCTGTTACGAGCCATGGGGCCCCTTGGCTTGCACCCTACATGCTGACCTGGGCCACCATGGTGCCAAGCTCCAGATGCCCAGTGAGCCTGGGTCTGGGCCCACACCCGCCCACTCACAGTGCACAGCAGCCATTGGCTGCCCTCATCCTGTGGTTCTGATACCATGTAGCCACTGGACCCCAGTGACCTAGGTCCTGGCAAGGGAGACACTGTGGCTCAGCCCTGGGTTCTAGGGTGGCAGAGTGGGTGTGCCAGGCTCCGTTAAGGATGACGAATTTTTTTTTACATTCTATAAACTAATGCTTTGTTAGTTATTTTCTGTTGTGAATACTTGTTTCCTAGTCTGGCATTTGTCATTCAATTTTATTTTCTCCTTGTTCCTTGCTCAGAGTATCTAGCTGATTCTGTGTCTTAATTTTCTATCCAGTAACTGTGCCTTAATGTACTTAGTTGTTGTAATTGTTTTTGGATTATGGTGGGTTTTCTATGTATACAATAATGTTCTCCACATATAATGACAGTTGCACTGCTTCAAAGTTGATCTTCATGCCTTCTATTTCTTTCTGTTGCTTTATTTTCCATATATCTCAGCTACAGTGTGGCATGGAAGTGGTAAAGGCTGGGCTCTGCTTCCTGGAGAAAAGCTTTCCATGAATATGTATTAATATGTTGTTTGTTATAGGTTCATTTTAGACAAACCTAAAATTGAGGAAGTTGTTTTCTTTTTTATTTCAATATTTTCTTAATTGAAGTATAATTAATATACACAGTTATATTGGTTTCAGGTGTACTATATAGTGATACACCAATTCCATATTTTACTCAGTGCTCATCACTGTACATATAGTCATCACCTGTCACCATACGTTACTACGATATTATATTTTTTAATGTTTATTTTTTAGAGAGACAGAGCGTGAGCAGAGAAGGGGCAGAAAGGGAGGGATACAGAGGATCTGAAAGAGGCTCCATGCTGACAGCAGAGAGCCTGACATGGGGCTCAAATCCCTAAGCCATGAAGAGTGCCTGGGTGGCTCAGTTGGTTAAACATCCGACTTCGGCTCAGGTCATGATCTTGTGGTTTGTGGATTCGAGCCCTGCCATCGGGTCCTGTGCTGGCAGCTCAGAGCCTGAAACCTGTTTCAGATTCTGTATGTCCCTCTCTCCCTGCCCCTCCCCCACTCATGTTCTGTCTCTCTCTGTCTCAAAAATAAATAAAACTATAAAAAATGTTTTTAAAATAAAAAAATAAATTCACAAACCGTAAGATCATGACCTGAGCCAGTCAGATGCTTAACCAACTGAGCCACCCAGGCACCCCTAACTATATCACTAACTACGTTCCCTGTGTTGTACTTTTCATCTCAGTGACTTATCTATTTTATAAAGGGAAGCTTGTACCTCTTAATCCCCTTTATTTATTTCATAATAAGTCCCACCCATGTTCCCTCTGGCAACCAACAGTTTGTTGTGTGTATTTAGGAGTCTGTTTCTTGGATTATTTCTTTGTTCATTTGCTTTGTTTTTTAGATTACACATATGAGGGAAATCATACAGTGTTTGTCTGACTTAATTCACTTAGCATAATACCATCTAGATCCATTCATGTGGTCCCAAATGGCAAGATCTCATTTTTTATGTCTCAGAAATATTCCATTGTGCATATATATACACACCACATCTTCTTTATCCATTCATCTGTCAGTGGACACTTGGGCTGCTTCCTTATCTTGTCTATTATAAATAATGCTGCTATAAACATAGGGGTGCAAATAAATTTTCAAATCAGTGCTTTTGTTTGCTTTGGGCAAATACATAGTATTTGGGGAATTACTGGATCATACAGTATTTCTATTTTTAATTTTTTGAGGAAGCTTCATACGTTTTTCCACAGTGGCTGCACCAATTTACATTTCCACCAACAGTGCATGAAGGTTCCTTTTCCTCTACAACCTAACCAACACTTGTTATTTATTGAGTCTAGCTAATCTGGCCAGTATAAGGTGATATCTCACTGTGGTTTTGATTTGCATTTCCCTAATGACTGATGTTGAGTTTCTTTCCATCTGTCTCTTGGCCATCTGTATGTCTTCTTTGGAGAAATGTCTATTCAGGGCCTCTGGCCATTTTTGATCAGAATATTTAGAGTTTTTTGGTGTTGAGTTGTATAAATTCCTTGTGTATTTTGGATATTAACCCCTTGTATCATTTGCAAATATCTTCTCCCATTCAGTAGGTTGCCTTTTTGTTTTATTGATGAGCTCCCTTATTGTACAGAAGCGTTTGTTTGTTTGTTTGTTTGTTTTTGATGTAATCCCAGTAGTTTATTTTTGCTCTGGTTTCCTTTGCCTGAGGGGACACATCTAGAAAAATGTTGCTAAGACCTGTGTCAAAGATTATGGCCTCTGCTTTCTTCTAGGAGTTTTATGGTTTCAAGTCATACATTCAGGTCTTTAATTCATTTTGAGTTTATTTATGTGTGTGGTGATATAAGAAAATGGTCCAGTTTCATTCTTTTCCATGAAGCTGTCCAGATTTCCCAGCACTGTTTTTTCCCCATTGTATACTCTGCCTCCTTTGTTGTAGATTAACTGACCGTATAAATGTGAGTTTATTTCTGGGCTCTGTTTTGTGTGTTTCTTAAGCTAACCATCTTACTTCTTTCTTTAGAAATGCAGCAGGATGGACTAAGTAAATGGATACACAATTGTTAAACTTCTGCTCACCCCACGTAGCTCAGATTCTATTACCGCCTCTAGGAAGTCTGCCTTAAGCAGCTCCTTCCTCCGCTTGAGTCTCATTTAGATGATCTCCTATGTACTCAAATATCATCTGCTCACCTTTACCATCACCGGTCAGAATTGTAACTTGCTTCCTTAGCTGCTTTTTCCATTTCCTTCCTCAAGAGAAGGGACTACGTCTTACTTACCACCAGTAGATCCACAGGAATGCCCTACACATTCCAAGCCCTCAGTAAATGTTTGTTGAAGGGGTGAATAAATGACCACTTGCAAGTCATGCCTCTTACAAATTAACTCCCTTTTGACACTTCCATAGGTAATTGTCTGGCACAGTTTGGAAATACTGTAAAATCTCAGAAGGGGCTCTGGCTCTCCTACCAAGGGATAATGTTTCTCATTGATGCTTGTGTTCTTCATGCCATTCACCCAAAGAAGGCTTACCTCTTCTTTTTGCTAATGTCACCTTGGCTTTGATTTCAGTGCCACTGGAAACTTTTCTTCTTCCATAAATCCTCTTTCATTTTCTTTCATCTCATTGTCATCTTTTATCCTTTGAAACACTTAAACATCTAGGGTGCATACCATTAATCTGACAATCCCCATATACTGCGAAATAGTTTATTTTTTAATTTTTTTTTTATTTCAGGAGTAGAATTTAGTGATTTATCACTTACACACAACACCCAGTGCTCATCCCAACAAGTTGGGATGCCCCTCCTTAATGCCCCTCACCCAACACATCCTCCAGCAACCCTCAGTTAAACACCTTTTTTATATCGTTGTGTTTAACCTTTACCTATCTGCAGTCCTGTTCATTTCTCATGTTCATTTCTAATATTTATTTCTTGGTCCCCCAGCTCATACAGTATATTCTCTGAAGTAGCTGCCAAGTCTTGGTGATCATGGCCTTTCCTGTAATGTTTTGCCTGCAGGTACCCACAGATGTTTTTTAACTGACTTGAAGACAAAAAGATGCCATCTAAGGAGCTGGATTCTCTGTGTACCACCCCCACCAACTCCCCACTCCATGACTCTCTCCTCCATTGTCTGCCTTCCTCTGTCGTTTCTCCAAGGAACGCCAACACCTTCCAACCTTCTCGCTAGGGCTCCTTTGCCTTCTGGCTCCCATATGGGTTCAGCCAATAGAACCACTTTCCTCAGTGGTCTCACGCTCAGGAGAGCAGTGGTGGCAGGACAGCGTTGTAGGGATTTGCTTCCCTTGCTTGACCAGTCTGCATCGTTTCCGTCCTCCCGGGACTGGCCTCCCTAGAGTTCGCCTTAAGGCTTTACTTCTCCGGGGTCTCCCATAACATCATTTGCTCCCTCTACTTTTTCAGGCAGGGCCTCTGCTTCCTTTGTTAATCCCTTCGTTGATCCCTGTTTTTGATTCTCCTGCTCCGCCCACGCTTTGGTAAATAATCCCTTCATTAAGATCTCTCCAGAATCCCAGTAGAGTGTGCTGTTTCTTGCTAGGACATTGACTGATACAAGAGCTTTCAAGTTACTTGGGGTGAGCCAGGGGTACTTTTATTAGGTATCCTCCAAACCAGGACACTTTATAGAGGGAAAAGGGGCACTATTAATCATTCTCCCGTGGCAACAGGCATAAAGCAGAAATGCCTCAAGCAACCTGAAATGGATGGACATCGTAGGTAAGTCAGACGCATAAAAAGATAACTGTCCTAATGAAAAGATAAAACATTTCTAAAAGAGATAATATTTCAGGATAGTGTAAGGTAAGTGCCAAAGGGTGGAATAGACTTTCAGTGCTTTAGCTGTGCCAAGAAAAGAGAGATCATTTCTCCTAGGGGAAGGCAGCTGAGATCGGCATGATGCTCAGTCCTCCTCCAACTGAATGAAGTCACAGAGTCCATGTGTGCTTGGCCCATTTTGTAGATTTCCTCCCAGAAATCTCATTCCCAATGTAGACCCACCTCCACCCTGAGACACACCCAGCATAACTCTTACTGTGTCCTACTATCATTCAAGGTTTTTAGGGAAAAGAGATGAATTTAAATTTTAGTTAATTATTCCTTTAAAATTTTTTTTAATGTTTATTATTTTTGAGAGACAGGTTGGACTTCGGCTAGAGTCATGATCTCACAATTTGTGGGTTCGAGCCCCATGTTGGGCTCTGTGCTGACAGCTCAGAGCCTGGAGCCTGCTTCGGATTCTGTGTCTCCCTCTCTCTCTGCCCCTCCGTTGCTCATACTCTGTATGTCTCTGTCTCTCAAAAATAAATAAATGTAAAAAAAAAATTTTTAACCACCAAATTCACTCCCAATTCAGCTGTAAATTACTGCAAATTAGCACTCTTTTCAATTTTTCAAACCATGGGTTAGCTTCATTTTGCAAAGATATCTGAGAGGTGACTAATAAGCTTTACTTGGAAATTCAAACATTCTTACTAATAATAGCACCAAGCCTAATAAGTAATCAAGAAACCCTTTTTTCCTCTGTATGTATATGTGTATATTTCGCTCTCTAAACAAAGTATTTGACACCTAACAAATAACAAAAGCCTGGTCCCCCTCGGCACACGGAATCCAGACTCATAGTTCCCCCCACTTGTAGCTGATTCAAAACCGCTTGGCAAGGAAGTGTTTCTAATCCTCATGTTGCCAGCAGAAGCAAGTTGCTGTGAGCCCCAGTGTGTGACTCCGGGCTTGCCAAATCACCACTTTGTTCAGGCATTTCATGCAAATGAGACAGTTCGTAAAAACACTGCACCCCTGTCTGGGAGCAAAGAGTACCGTATAGACTATTAGCAAGAGTTGCTCTTCTCCTACTTGCCAGCCCGTGTTGGTTAGGTTTATACCAGTGAGAGCTGGGGGAGGTTCAGAAAGTGTCCTCTGGCCCCAAGAACAACAGGAGGGGAGAGCCGTAACTGGAGATAAAAAGTAGGCGCAGACGTTGAAGGGAAGTGGTACAGATCCATGCAGACGGGTGGGAGGAAAGACAGAAGCGAAGTCAGGGAAGAGATGTCAGAGATGCCAGTCACATGGGCAGCCTCTTATTCCACGCTGGCAAGTCATTAAGATCTGAGGGGAGCAGTGTGCACAGATCACTTTCAGCAGGATGTGAGATGCAGGCGTGAGACAAGAAAAGCTATAGTGTGCCTTCGATTGCAGAAAAATTAGAACTGACCTAAGTGCCTTTACACATCTAATCCATCTCGGGCCCAATGCAGATTCTTCCAAGGTACTTTCAGCCTCCTGCTCACTGTATCACTGGGGAGGATCTCGCAACACTGCGATGGTTGGTGGAGTCTCTCTCTCTCTCTCTCTCTGTCTCTCACTCTCTCTCTCCTGGTACACAGTACACGTAGTAGTCTGTAGGAGGAAAGGGAGCACTGGAAACTCCCTGAAGAGAATATTCTGGGTCCATATGGGGTGTAAGATTCTGTCAGCCTGTGAATTTTAAAAACCACCCTAAGGCCCCAAACTAATCCTTCAATTATGGGCCATTGCCTGCTGTGCTTTGCATGCATTATGTGAAATGGATTATAACTAATTTTTCAAAGTCAGCAGATTGTTATTTACCCATATGTTGACAGTTTGGAGAGGCAGAAACTGGTGTCAGCTACTCCGTGAAAAACACTGCACCTCCTCAAAAGTCTTCATTACCAACATCTACATGGCTTTTCCTTTGAAAATTATATTAAAATAAGTTTAGATATAATATAAATAATACAGTTTTTATGTAATATA
>NW_027551575.1:0-30684 GCF_008692635.1 Crocuta crocuta | reverse complement strand
TTCATATTAAAATATAAAATAAATATATAATAATTAAATTATATTATAGAGAAATGATTTTCTATTGTATAAAATATGTATATGTAATAAATACTGTATTATAAAATTAAATAATTTCATTATAATCTTTAAAGTAAAAGCCAATGTAAATTTGTGTGTGTATGTGTGCTATATAACACTGACAAAAATCTTTTCTAAAATGTGTGAAGGATCTACATGGCAAAATGTCAACATGTGCATTTTAGAAATCAACCATTACAGGGCACCTGGGTGCTCAGTCGGTTTAGCGTCTGACTTCGGCTAGGGTCGTGATCTCACGGTTCATGACTTCAAGCCCCGCATTGGGCTCTGTGATAACAGGTCAGAGTCTGGAGCCTGCTATGGATTCTGTGTCTCCCTCTCTCTTTCTGCCCCTCCCCTGCTCACGCTCTGTCTCTCTCTGTCTCTCAAAAATAAGTAGAAATCAACCATTACGATTATATTTTATTGGTAAATAATTACATTTTTGTACAACTTCATTTCCATTCACCTCACAAACACATTGCGAAGCCTATTTTGCAGTAGGCACTATGTCATATGTCCTGATATAAGCCCCTGTAAGGCAGAACCCCTGTTCTCAGGAGTTTTGTTGACCATTTTGGGGGAACAAGTTCCTTCATGGTACAGTATATGCCTTGATAGGTATGTGCTCAGGTGCCAGAGGAGTGGATTTAGGGAAGATTTTTTCAGGGATGATCTCAGCAGGAGCTGAGTTGGTGTTGTTGTTTTTTAATGTCTATTTTTGGGGAAGAGAGAGAGAGAGCAAGCGGAGGAGGGGCAAAGAGAGAGGGAGACATGGAATCTGAAGCAGGCTCCAGGCTTCGAGCAGCACAGAGTCTGATGCGGGGCTCAAATCCACAAAGTATGAGATCATGACCTGACCCAGAGTCAGACACTTAACCAGCTGAGCCACCAAGGTGCCCCAGAAGCTGAGTTTTGAAGGATGATGAGGAGCTTGTTGAAGAATAGACAAAGGGGAGCAGAAAGGGTATTCATGCAGAGGGTAGAGGGTACCACGTCCTGCTAAGGCACTTGGCTCCTTCTAATGCCTTTATGCCAAGGGCTCAGGGTCAGCCCTGACGAATGACTGACAATGAGATTACACAGACAGGGTCCATATCATTAGGGGCCTTACATGCTAATCTGAGAGCCGTGGGAAGATTTTAACCAGTAACATAGCATGATCAGATGGCAGAGGAAAAAAAAGATGAGTTTAAGGAGAAGGTTATAGAATGATAACTAGACACTTTAAGCCACCCACGGCAGAAGGGATAAGAGAGAGTGGAAAGAGATGAGATTAACCAAGCTGTTAAGGAGCGAGAATCTAAGGTCATGGAGCTGCTTGGATATGGAGAATTAGTGAGGAGAAGAAGAAGTCTAGGTTGTCTCTCCAATTTCAGACTAAGCTGAGTAGTGGTACTATTTGTGAATACAGGACTACTGGGGATAAACAGACTTCCATGGTTGGTTATTTTCATTTTGGGGTGTTTGGGGGAAGGATGTAGAGATAAAACATACCATTTGGGATGTTCTTATTTGAGAAACTCCCTGGCTCCACAGCTCAGAGCACAGTGTGAACTGTAAGCTCAAACACTGGACCTGGCCAGCATATGAGCAGATATGGGCACATGTGATGAAGTCACCTGGGAAGAGTGAGGAAATCTGGGAGAACGAAGGCCAAGGATAGAATCTTGGGGTCCACCGCCATAAGGGCAATATGCGTGGATAAAACAGGAGTAGCCAGAAAGGTAGAAAGAAAACAGTATGTTTTTTCTTTGAAATGCAGTAAGGAAAAAGGCTCGAGGAGAGAGGAATTTTAGAGTGTCAGATACAAGAAAGATTTTTTAAATGGAAAAGTGGGCTTCTTACTTTAGCAGTGCATTTCAGTGTGTTGAGAAAAAAAATAATTTTCTGGTATATAATTAATCGATAAACTTTAATGTGGCAATTTAATACCGGAAGTCATCACTGGACTTTAACTCTACGTTTATTCTAATCTCAAGATAATGGATAAAAGGGGTGCCTGGGTGGCTCAGTCGGTTAAGCATATGACTTCGGCTCAGGTCATGATCTCGCGGTTCGTGGGCTCGAGCCCCGTATCGGGTTTGGTGCTGGCAGCTCAGAGCCTGGAGCCTGTTTCAGATTCTGTGTCTCCCTCTCTCTCTGCCCCTCCCCCACTCATGCTCTGCCTCTCTGTCTCAAAAATAAAAATAAACTATAAAAAAAAAGATAATGGATAAAAGATCATTCCCCTCAAAAAGTAGAACTGCTTTAAAGTGATTGGCCCTACATAGTGTCACTGGTTGGGTTCTCTAGAAGCAGATGCCAAGGGACGCTGAGAAGGAACTGAGTGTGAGATGTTGACGAGAGATCCACACTGACAGGAAGGAAAGGAAGGAAGGTGGAACAGAGGGAGGAAGTCTCACAGTAGGTGAAAATGCCTGCCCCTTCCTCTCCTGTTCCACTCAGTCACTGGATACTCACCGTCCCTGGAAGAGCATGGCATCAGGAGGTGGTCTCTGCAGCTGAGGCAGACTCTGAAGGAGCAAACACATGGGGAGCTCTCCCATCGCTGGGCAACGAGGGGATCTGGGCAGCGTGCATTTGTTTGAACCTCACACAGCTTGCAGTGCCTTTGGCCAAACATGTGAAGCAGTGCCTCATCCTGCTGTGATCATGGGTAGCTGAAGTAGCCAACTTCAGCTTTGTTCTTTGCTCTGTATCTGCATTACCTATCTCCATTACGAGACCATTTCTCTATTGTTACAAGTATGAAACAAGTTTTGATGCTACCAAGGTATTAAATTAGGCTCCTATGACATTGGTCATGTGGGTGTAAATACCTGGACTAGACAAGAAGGTTATAATTACATTTGCTGTTGGAACTAAGTGCCGGATATAGTTTATATCTGAAGGAAAAGGAGAAAATAAATTTAAGTATAAGACAGTAAAGCAATTGAGCTGTTCGATAATATCTAAAACAATCGAGCTGTTCAGTAATACCTAAAACAAAGTTTGGGGGCACCTGGGTAGCTCAGTGTCCACCTTCAGCTCAGGTCATGATCTCGTGGTTTGTGAGTTTGAGCCCCGCGTCGGGCTCTGTGCTGACGGCTCAGAGCCTGGAGCCTGCTTCGGATTCTGTGTCTCCCCTTCCCTGTGCCCCTCCCATGTTCATGCTCTGTCTCTCTCTCTGTCTGTCAATAATAAACATTAAAAAAAAAGTTTGGATTACATAGGTCGAGAGGAACCTCATTTAACAAACGCTTCGTAGGAAATGCTTTGTGACTGGGTAGCCCTGAGAACGTGGAATGAAGCAATCATATTTGGTTATATATTGCATTTGTACCATTTGACATCTCCTCCTCTGCAAAATAAATTTCCTCCGTGCCAGCTGTAATTAGGGGCTGAGATAAAGCTGCCTTAATATTCTGCATATTTGATCAGGGCTGCCAGCAGCTGTCAGATCACTGGCTCTGTTCTCATGTACAATGAAAACATCAAAGACATCTGTGGTTTGCCCTAAAATTAGTGCCAGAATTGCCCTTCTTTCCTTTATTGTGTAACCAGCTTTGCTGTTTGCATAACTAACTAGGGAAACTCCAGACCCTGCCGCTGGAACTGTGAAGGAAAATGACCCAGGCAAGACTGGAAAGTAGTGGATATGTGCTGTGCTCAACATAAGGTCCCAGTGTCGGGGGTTTGGGAGTTGCACAGACCCAGATTTCTACCACTTCCTTGTGACTCTGGGCAATTTATTTAAATTCTCTCTTAAATTCTTTTTTGGTGAAAGGAGAATGAGGATAGTACCTATTTCACAGAGTTGTTTGGAAGAACAATGAAGATAATGTCCGTGAGGTACTCAGTATATGCCCAAGGTTTAGTGTGCACTCACTAAGCACTATAGTCTTCATTCCTTCATTTAGTGCCTTTTGGAAGAAGTAATAACTGCAGTGGCCTTAAAATATTCATTTAGTGATCAAACAAAAGTGTGAAGAGAGCCCATTCACAAAAGTGTGAAAAGCATCCATTAGGTTTAAAATCATAAATAGAATGCATGTGCACACACGCGACATACATACTCACGACACTGTGACAGAACTCCAGGCTGTCCTCCTTTCCCTAAATACCCCAAATGCTTTTGTTCTTTTTATACAGTGCCTGGCAATTTTTGCATTCCTCTTCCTGCCTCTTAAGATGTATGTTATCAGGGGCGCCTGGGTGGCTCAGTCGGTTAAGTGTCCGACTTTGGCTCAGGTCATGATCTCATGGTTCATGGGTTTGAGCCCTGCATCAGGCTCTCTGGTGACAGCCAGCTCAGAGCCTGGAGCCTATTTCAGATTCTGTGTCTCCCTCTCTCTCTCTGCCCCTCCCCCGCTCTCTCTCTCGCTCTCTCTCTCTCCCTCTCTCTCTCTGACCCTCCCCTGCTCATGCTGTCTCTCGCTCTCACTCTCTCAGAAATAAATAAAACATTAAAAAATTTTAAAATATTTAAAAATGTCTTTATTTTATTCTGAGAGAGAGAGAGAGAGAGAGAGGGAGAGAGAGTGAGCGGGGGAGGGGCAGAGAGAGAGAGGGAGACACAGAATCAGAAACAGGCTCCAGGCTCTGAGCTGTCAGCACAGAGCCCGATGTGGGACCCGAACCCACGAACCGTGAGATCATGACCTAAGCCGAAGTCAGACGCTCAACCAACTGAGCCACCCAGGTGCCCCAAATAAATAAAACATTAAAAAAATTTTTAAAAAGATGTATATTTTCAGAAACATGCGCTGGCTATCCTCCAATTGCCCCTCAAGCCCCCTAGGCTATCCTGTTCTGTGTCCTGGAAGGCTGACCTAAATGGATTTGCCTTCTGGTTTCCCATCACCTCAGGCCAGTGGGAAGCCTTGGAAGGAAAAAGAAAAGGTAGAGAGTGAGGTCAAGCTATTCTTCCCCGTTGGATCCCTCTTTGGGGAGCTTTCAGCATGGGCTCTAGCAGCTGTACACCTTGCCCCATGAAGCCTAGTGGGGGTAAACAGCTCTCAGTTGTCATTAACCCTGGGTCTCTTGTTAGTTTCTTGGAGCTCTGCTCACTGCTTTGTGAACAGTCCCTTAATGAAGCTCTTCTCAGTGATCCAGCATGAGTGTGCCATCTGTTTCCTGCCAGGATCCACACTGATACAGACATCTCAGGCATCTCTTCTAATTCATTTCCTTCACCTTCTCAACCAAGCCTTCTGCTTCCAAAGAGGCAAAGACTTTTTTTCATGATGGAGGGAGTGGGGAATGTATACAGGAACTTGGTGAATATTACGTCATAAATTTTGTCCCATATGAGACCAAATATAGATAATATGAATACATTTTTATGGGCACAAAGAAAATCTAGAAAGAGTGCTTAATCCTGGGGGTGGGGGGCAGAGTCGAAAGAGAAAGGTAGGCTTTCACTTTTTTCTTCATGCATACTCTTGTTTGATTTTTATTTCTTTCTTTTTTATTTTTATTTCTTTCTTAAAAATGTATATTTATATAAATATATAAACACATGTATTTGTATATGTATATTTATATATAAAATGAAATGCATTAAATATTTAAAATATATAAAATATAATGTATATAATTTTTATATATGTATTTTTTTAAGTTTAAGGAACAAATGCAGATTCTAGAAACTTCCCCCCAGAACGCTGAGTCAGTGATTTTAGAGTGGGGTCCTGGGATGAGAACCTGTGATGTACTGGTGTAATCATTCCTGCGGAGCCACCGTGTGCATTTGTGTACACGTGAGCCTCAGCTGATGTGGGCTGACAACCAGCCTATGATCCATTCACCAAATTTTGAGACCCATCACTGAACCCCATCTTCTAGAAGAAGGGGTAGCTTTTATCAATGTACACCAAAATGGCCTAAAGGACCAAGAGCAAGAGCAGCCCTGTCCTGTTTGTCTGGATCTCTGCTGATTTGCCGCCACTTGGAGCTTTTGGGGTACTGTCTTCACTACTTCTACTGTACTAAAGTCTGAATTTGGAGTATGAAGTAGGGTTATGCTGATGATACTTATATCTTGCCTATCTGTTTTCTCACCCCATCCCTGAGCCCTGCTTTGACCAAACCTGCTCAAATGCCGAATCTCTGGGCCTTGTTCTAGGATTCTTTACTAGAATGGTTGTCTGCCCCGCCCCCCCCCCNNNNCATTTCATAGTTCCCAGAGCCCCAGCTTAGAAACTCCAATAATTCTCTTGGACCTTCTTTTAAGTGTTTGAATAGCTTCTTTGCCGCTAACCCCATTACTAGGAGTCATCTAACCTGAATTTAACTTGATTTTCAATTTCTATTCATATCTAACATTTTTTTCTTTAGTAGCTTCTATTTAGAAATGCACTGGGGGGCACCTGGGGGGCTCAATCGTTTAGTGTCCAACTTCAGCTCAGGTGATGATCTCATGGCCCTTGAATTCGAGCCCTGTGTCAGGGTCTTTTCTGACAGCTCAGCGCCTGGAGCCTGCTTCAGATTCTGTGTCTCCATCTCTCCACCCCTCCCCATGCTCGCTCGATCTCGCTCTCTCTCTTTCAAAAATAAACATTAAAAAATTTAGAAATACGTTGGAACATTTTCTTATTTTCCTTGCCTTAATGGCCATGACATATGATGTCATTAGGTCACCCCAGCCATTTCTAAAACAGACCCATCTACCCCCAACACTGTTTCAACAACTAACTTTTAATAAGCCATCTTACTTTGAACCAGATGTTATAATTCTAAAGTAGTTATCAAAAATAGAATAAATAAATATGTGTATGTATATCCCTTAAAATCTTTTACTGTACAGTGAAATTTTTTTAAACAGTAAATACTACACACATGGCTCTCTACATATTTCTAAGGATTTCTGAAGTGAACTGAGGTTCTGCTTATTTTTTATAGTGGTACTCTCTTGCACAGTTCTACCAGACTCTCCCTAAAACAAAGGGGTGGGCCCGAAACCAATCACTGCTCTCCTAGACTGTGATTCACCTGCAGAAGTTGCCTCATCCCTTCTGGAAACTCAGACATGAACTAATGAACTGAGGTCCCATTCGCCTTTGGTTTAGCAGACTCATATTCAATTATCTTTGCCTCCTACTCAGGAGCAAGATTTGGTTACTCATTAATTTTAAGGGGATTTCCTAAGAGACACCAGGAGAGATTTCCTGGTTATGTGGGCTGACAGCTACGGAAGCACTAACAAGGGAAATCATAAAATCTCTTCCTGGGAATCTTTATGAAAAGCAAAATTAAATGGGTCTCATTGAGAAGCAGTATAAGAAGGAGGTAAGAGACTTGAAGCAGGTGAAGTGTCATCTGATTCTATGATTTTGTAGTAACAGATGGGGTGCTAATTTAAAATAAGAAGCTGCAATCAACAAGAGTGAGTGATTCCCACATTCCATGGATGTTTTAACCACAGATTTATGCTAACTGTATTCTCACCTTTTTCGAGCTTAATACAATTTCTTCCTGAGTTGCAATGCAGTATTCACAATTACAAATAGTAAGCTGAACTTGTGATTTAATATCTGATAGCAATGTATCTTCTTCTCCCAGGCAGTTCCAATCTCCAGCAGTGCAACAGTTTTTGATGTGGGTAGAAGGTAGGATGTGGCTTTTTATTACTCAAGTTCCTTTCTGCTCAATCTCTATCCGTCTTGTTTTTTTTTTTTAATATTTCTTTTTTTTAAATTTCTGAGAGAGAGCGAGCATGAGCAGGGGAGGGTCAAAGAGAGAGGGAGACACAGAGTCTGAAACAGGCTTGAGGCTCTGAGCTAGCTGTCAGCACAGAGCCCGATGCAGAACTCAAACCCATGAACTGTGAGATCATGACCTGAGCCAAAGTCAGACGCTTAACCCACTGAGCCACCAAGGTGCCCCTCTATCCATCTTGTATAGGAGAAGGTGAGGATGAACACAACTTGCTCACATCTCTTAAGAAATCAAAACAATTGGCTTTCTCACAGGCAAACTTTCCATACTGTCTTTATAATTTACTATAGTAATCATATGTTTTAACTAAATAGGTGAACATAGCAATAATCCTTATTGTTGCCTGTTAAGTCGAATATTTTTTTTTATTCTTATGTTTTGCAGATTTGCTCACAGTAACCCCATGAACACCATCTATAAATGCCCATGTAGAGCCATTTTTTTTTTTTACTTTCTTTTGGGCAATTTGTTATTATAGTACAGATGATTTTAAACTATTCAAGTGAAAAAAATTTTTAATAGTTGATTTTCAAAAGTTAGGTAACTGCTTTTGAGGCAGTTAAGAATCAAGGTGCTGGAGGGGCGCCTGGGTGGCTTAGTCGGTTGAGCGTCCAACTTTCGCTTGGGTCATGATCTCGTGGTTCCTAGGTTCGAGACCCGCGTCGGGCTCTGTGCTGACTGCCAGCTCAGAGCCTGGAGCCTGTTTCAGAGTCTGTGTCTCCCTCTCTCTCTGACCCTCCCCTGCTCACGCTGTCTCTCTCTCTCCTAGAAATAAATAAAAATATTTAAAAAAAAAAAAAAAAGAATCAAGGTGCTGGAGACCACAGTCCTTTGTGTCCCTCCATCTCTAGAGCCTTTAACCAAAACTCCTTCCAGCGTCCAAGCAGTGATGTGTGGCATATTTATTTGTTGCACACTGAGATTTTTAAATCTTAAAATTAATAGTAATGGAATGACATTCAATTATTGAGCACCTAGTATGTGCTAAACATGAAGTGCTTTGCTTATATCTTCTTACTACACCTCATTCAACCCCCTGAGAGAATATTAATATCAACTTGGTATTACAATGTGGAAAGATGAACAGCAAGACTGAGTAACCTGTTCAAAGTCATATACAAGGAAATAGTGGAGCTAGAGTTTGCACTACCCAAGGTCCAGGTAAGCTTTTATTATCTGAGGGGGCTTTTATGTACAGAAAAGCATATTTATAATTATATTTTGATTAATATTCAATTTATTAAAATCTGGCTTTTAAATATATTTTTCTGTATACATTTTTATATCATCTAGGAACAATCACTTGTTCTTTGCTTAATCCTCAAATATCTCTTACATTTGACAGCTCAAACTCTTGTAAATATTTAGCTATTTGGACATATACTTAATCAGATTCTCTCAGACATCCTAAATTACAATGATAAATACTTACATCACCTGACCATTCAGTATAAATAAAATCTTTCTTATAAGCAATTTTATATACCTAATAAACCAGTTCTTCAAATTTAGAAACTCAAATTCTCTTAAGCCTAAAATATAAACAGAATATACAAAATATAATGTATATTGAGTGCAAGCCTAGTTACTAACCTTGTTCTTTTTTTTTAAGTTTTTGTTTTTCGAGAGAGGGTGGAGGGGAGAAAGAAAGGGAAAGAAAGAGGAGAGAGAGTCCCAAGAAGGTTCCACTCTGTCAGCACTGAGTCCAACATGAGGCTTGAACTCAGGAACCATGAGATCATGACCTGAGCAAAAATCAAGAGTTGGATGCTTAACCAACTGAACCACCCAGATGCCCCACTAAACTTATTGTTGAATTTAAATAATCAAGTATAGGTTTTTGGTTTATCATTGCATTATTTCTATATCTTCCTGGGTTTAAAAATTAATAATTTTTTACCCAAGCAAAGAAGACAGGGTAACCTCTTTAAGACTACTTATCATAGGAGCACAGAGCCTCTTCCAAGACAAAGCCAGTGAATGTTGAAGTAAGCCTCAGTTCATGGTCAGATTTTACCTTCACATCCTGTCATCTTCCTAAACCTATTCATTCAGCTTAAGTAATCAGATAAGTTTGAACACCTTGCAATCTTAAGACTTTCCAAAAATCCCCCATCATTTAAAATATTAGGGGCTTTTCACCTACTAGAACTGATCCATGTATTCAGCTAAGTCACAGGTTACAAAGTCAACATACAGAAATCGGTTGCATTTTTATATACCAATAATGAAGCAACAGAAAGAGAAATCAAGAAAGTGATCCCATTCACAATTGCACAAAAAACCATAAAATATCTAGGAATAAAACTAACCAAAGATGTCAAAGATCTGTAAGATGAAAACTACAGAACACTTATGAAGGAAATTGAAGAAGACACAAAGAAATGGAAAAACATTCCATGCTCATGGATCAGAAGAATAAATATTGTTAAAATGTCATTACTAACCAAAGCAATCTACACATTCAATGCAATCCCAATCAAAATTGCACCAGCATTCTTCTCAAAATTGGAACAAACTATCCTCAAATTTGTATGGAACCACAAAAGACCCCGAATAGCCAAAGTCATATTGAAGAAGAAAACCAAAACAGGAAGCATCACAATCCCAGACTTTAGCCTCTACTACAAACCTGTAATCATCAAGACAGTATGGTTTTGGCACAAAAACAGACACATAGACCAATGGAATAGAATTGGGAACTCAGAGTTGGACCCACAAATGTATGGCCAAATAATCTTTGACAAAGCGGGAAAAAGTATCCAATGGAAAAAAAGACAGCCTCTTTAACAGATGGTGCTGGGAGAACTGGACAGCAATGTGCAAAAGAATGAAACTAGATCACTTTCTCACACCATACACCAAAATAAACTCCAAATGGATCAAGGACCTGAATGTGAGACAGGAAACCATCAAAACCCTAGAGGAGAAAGCAGGCAACCACCTCCTTGACCTCAACCGCAGCAATTTCTTAACTTGACACATCCCCAAAGACAAGGGAATCAAGAGCAAAAATGAACTATTGGGACTTCATCAAGATAAAAAGCATCTGCATGACAAAGGAAACACCTAATAAAACTAATAGGAAACCAACAGAATAGGAAAAGATCATTGCAAGTGATATATCAGATAAAGGGCTAGCATCCAAAATCTATAAAGAACTCCCCAAACTCCACACCCAGAAAACAAATAATCCAGTGAAGAAATGGGCAGAATACATGCACAGACACTTTTCCAAAGAGGACATCCAGATGGCCAACAGACACATGAAACAATGCTCAGCGTCCCTCATCATCAGGGAAATACAATCAAAACCACACTGAGATACCACTTCACACCAGTCAGAGTGGCAAAAATGAACAAATCAGGAGACTCTAGATGCTGGCGAGGATGTGGAGAAACGGGCACTCTCCTACACTGTTGGTGGGAATGTAAACTGGTGAAGCCCCTCTGGAAAACAGTGTGGAGATTCCTCAAAAAATTCTCCCCTATGTCCTAGCAATAGCACTCCTAGGAATTTTCTCAAGGGATACAGGCATGCTGATGCATAGGGGCACATGTACCCCAATGTTCATAGCAGCACTTTCAACAATAGCCAAATCATGGAAAGAGCCTAAATGTCCATCAACTGCCGAATGGACCAAGAAGATGTGGTATACCTATACAATGGAATACTACATGGCAATGAGAAGGAATGAAATCTGGCCATGTGTAGCAACATGGATGGAACTTGAGGGTGTTATGTTGAGTGAAATAAGTCAGGCAGAGAAAGACAGATACCATATGTTTTCACTTATAAGTGGGAGAAACTTAACAGAGGACCATGGGGGAGGAGAAGGGGAAAAATAGTTGGGGAGAGGGAGGGAGGCAAACCAGGAGAGTCTCTTGAATGCTGAGAACAAACTGAGAGCTGATGGGGGTGGGGCGAGGGGAAGGGTGGTGATGGGCATGGAGGAGGGCATTTGTGGGGATGAGCACTGGGTGTTATATGGAAACCAAATTAACAATAAACTATGAAAGAAAAAATATATTAGGGGCTTTTCAGACCTTCAAGTTTTAATTCCCTTTTAAGTAACTGCAGACTGTTTCATTAATGACATTTTCAACATGTTACCCAGACTTCAGTTTCTGCCCCCTTTCCTTTTAATCTTTCTTATCAACCACCATTTTATGGTCATAAACAACCCTAAAAGTCTTCTTGTGCTTTCTGTCTCATCTCTACCTCTGGAATGAGTTTCTAACCATACCATTCACAACAGAAAAGTGTGTCATTTGAACATTTCTTTTTCATGATGGAAAAAGCGTTGGGCTGTGCCTCCAGAAAGCACCTCCAGGAGTTGCCCTTTTCAGGGTTCCACATGGAACCAGCCTATTTTCCCCATCATAATATGGTCTTAGCATAAAAATGCCAAGAAACATTCAAAACAACCACAAATGTGACCCAAAAGTCCCTGATCCCAGTCTGTGATTGCTTCATAAGATCAGGCCAGTTTACCAAGAGCACATGACACTTCAGCCTAATTTCTCAAGTGCTAACCTTGACCACTTTGTCTTCCACCATGCCACCACCTCAGGGATAGTGACCTCTTGAGACTGGACACTCTCCTGGGCACCAAGTTGTCCTCCCTACCAGTGCTGTGGCCCCAGGAAAAGAGGACACCAATTTCCCCCTTACCTAATTCCCTAAGTTTAGGCAGAATGAGAAGGAAAAACAACCTAATAAACTCTTCTACCTGTTATTAGAAGTGGCAGTTAGAGACTATGCGGATGCAACACCAAGAATATGTCACCTCTTTCCTGTGGGGGCACCACCTGACTTCTGCCTCCAAGAATGATGCAAATATTTCCACAGCCTAGATTCCTGGTTAGAAAGTCAAGTTCAAAAGAGAGAAGAGGAGATTTTCTTGTATCCCAACCCAAGGCTCACCTTCCAAGTCCACATATTCTGACATTAGACTGTCTTCCCTAGGTGATCTGTTCTTACTCCACAGGCTCCAAAAGACATCAGAACTATCATTGTCCACTGTTGTCACATTTCCCACAATCCATATACTCGTGTCTTAACACCACAGCCTCAGTGCTGCCTTCACTAACCTGTGCCAGCCGAGGCTGCCCTAGGTCTCTCCCCCAGCAAGCAGTGGACATGTCAGCCCTGTAATTTTGGAAGGTTCTACTGCTGGCATCCAGAGAGGAAATTCTTTGATAAGAAAGCATATACACATGCGCACACTATCTCTACAAGAACAAGAAAAAATAAATGAGCACAGAGCTTCTAAATTCAGATTGAAAAACATGAAATTTTCAAAAGAAGTGTTTTCTATCATATGAGTCCCTTGGGGACTTGTTAAAGCACTGATTTTTGGACCCGAAGCCAGACCCAATTGTATGAGGATCTCTGGTGACGAGGGCCCAGGGAGTGTGTACGTTAAACAAACCCTCTCAGTGATTCTTTTGTCTAAGGTTTGAGAACTAATCCTCAGAGAGCAGCCCACACCTAACATTTGTGGTGCCCAGGGCAGGGACACAAATGAAAGACCTGGGCCCACCCCTCTTCTCCTTCCACTCAGCTCCATCCCTTACCACAGGGGTCTCGCAAGTGGTCATTCATTTCAGCTCTGTCCATGCACCCCTGTGCTTCAGAGTATTTTCGAGAAACTGGACGCAGTGAAGAGGCTTTCAAAGAGGTATAGATGTTTGAGCAGAGAACTAAGGGGTCCTTGATATCCACATTGCAGTCAGGAAGTGGGAGAACAGGCTCCAACTTGGCATGTCCCCTTGGGCTTGGCGATTTCTCACCCTGCAGAGAGTGGCTGACCTAAAAAGGCCCGAATGGAGAACTGAATCTCATCCCTAAGGGAAATATCATTGGTGGAGACATAAGTTTCCTAATTTATTTACTAATTAGAGCTGCTTTGTTGGCTGTATTTTTCCTTCAGTGACTCCTCTGCTTGAAGTCTTTTCCCCAATAACACTGGGAAAGAACCTAATTTGCTTTGTAGTATCGTCTTTCCCAAAATAAAGGAACTCTCTGTTCCACAGGTAAGGTTAAGTCTCAACTCTCAGTAAGTAAAACATGCTTACAACTATAAAATGGCAAGTTTTTACAGCTGTCACACGCGTTAAGTTTTCTCCCCAAACGAACATTGTGAACACCCTATTCCACCACAGCACTCTGCTATTTAAACTTAAAACCTTCTAGAATCAAGGTAGATTTAAGAGGGGGGAATGCAAAATGGACATTATCTATCTTTGATGACGTGAAGAGGTAATTACTGTGGATACCCAAGACCACCCTTGGGTTGTATACCAAAGGACATCTTCAAGGCAGAAAGTCTTGAAATAAGAAACCATTTGTAATTCACCATTAATAGTCACAAACTTTTTCCCGTAAGTAAGATAAACAGAGCAAAGGGCCTAGTTCACTGCCTCCTTGATGGGACCATTGCCTAGAACCTTGAGCATTTTCTCTTAGTGAACGGCACTGTGGTGGCCCCACATGGATTTCTCTGCCTAGACCCCCTCCTCTGGGGATTGGTCTCTTGCCATGGAGTATTTCACAGAAGCCAAGTTTGTATTATGTAACCCTGCAGCCATGGAAACAGTTTCTTGGATGGGGGGGCACCTGACTCCAAGTGGGTCAGCTTGATTCCCTTAGAATTAGAAGACAAAGAGAGAATGTTTCTCTATGTAGCTGAACCTGAAACATGCAAATTTAGGAGCCGTGGGCCAGCCATGAATTGTTCCATGTGAATTGGAAGCCAAGGAAGCCCATCTGCACAGAGACAAATGAGACAGATATTCAGAGAAAAGAAGGAAATACTTCCTCTGTTCCTGTACCAGCTGCATTCCTGGCTTTGGGTTCTGTGGGTCAGCCCTGGAACCTTGCAGTAAATTCTTTGGGGGGTTTAAGTTAACTTCAGAAGTTAATGGCGACTCTTCTACCTAGAAGTGCACCACTAGTGATCCACTTACTTGCTTTGACCCCACTTTTTCCCTGAGACACCCATCCAGACAGCAAGGAAGTAGAGTGCATTGTAACTCTTGGTACCTATTCAGTTCATTCTCTTCTATTATCCTTGACAAACTTGAAGTCATATAGAACAGAGTGCACCTCCCAGCCCTGCTGACTAATAACTGTGTGACCCTGAGCAAGCTACTGAACCTTCCTCAACTGTGTATAATCATAGTATTTGCTACATGAGATCATTGTAAGGATTGAATGATAGTGCATATAACAAAAACGTATGGACCATAGTGGTCAATAAATGTCCATTACCATTGTTATACCACTATTGTTTGTATTTATATTACACTATTTTTAAAGAAGAAAATGAAATTACTCAGAGATCCCTGCCTAATTGCTAACAAACCCAACATGGGGTTTGCATTTGGGGAATGCATGTTTATTTTAATGACTGTAGCAACGTACAGAAGGGACATTTGCTTTATTGGACTATATCTAAAGTTGTTTAACTATGGTATTTAAAAAGAAGGAAAATATTATCAAGTACACTGATAAGCTTTCTACACATGTTTTCTCATAAACTTTTTAATGTTTTATTATTTATTTTTGAGGGTGAGAGAGACAGAGCGCAAGTGGGGAATGGTCAGAGAGAGAGGGAGACACAGAATCTGAAGCAGGCTCCAGGCACTGAGCTGTCAGCAGAGTATGACATGTGGTTTGAACTCACGAACAGGGAGATCATGACCTGAGCTGAAGTTGGACACTTAACCAACTGAGCCACCCAGGTGCTCCTAAACATATTTTCTTAATTTACAAAAGATGATACTATCTCTAATTTTAAAGATGGCCAAAATAGACAGGAAAAAAGGGACAGATCTGTAGTTCAAATTCAAATTTGTCTGACTTCAAAGTCTATGTTATTCCTTTTCATTTTTTTTAAATGTTTCATTCTTTGTTTTCTTTAAGATAATAGAAAATAGGACTCTTGGGTGGTTCAGTTGGTTAAGCATTCGATTTTGGCTCAGGTCATGATCTCGCGGTTTGTGGGTTCGAGCTCCACATGAGGCTCTGTGCTCACAGCTCAGAGCCTGGAGCCTGCTTCAGATTCTGTGTCTCCCTCTCTCTACACCCCTCCCCCACTTGTGCTCTGTCTCTCTTGTGAGCCCAATGTCCCACAAACCGTGAGACCATGACCTGAGCTGAGATCAAGAGTCATACACTTAACTGAGTCACACAGGCACCCCTGGTATTTCTATTTTTAATTGTTTGAGGAATCTCCATACTGTTTTCTACAAGGGTATAACAGTTTGTATTCCTACCAACGGTGTACGAGTGTTCCTTTTTTTCTACATCCTTGCCAAAATGTGTTATTTCTTGTGTTTTTTATTTTAGCCTTTCTGACAGGTGTAAAGTGATATCTCGTTATTGTTTTAATTTGCATTTCTCTGATGACTAGTGATGTTGAGCATCTTTTCATGTGTCAGCTATCTGTATATCTTCTTTGGAAAACTATCTGTTTAGGTCCTCTATCCATTTTTAATTGGATTATTTGGAAGTGCGTTGAGTTCTTTGTGTATATAGGATATTAACCCCTTATTGAATATATAACTTGTAAATATCTTCTCCCATTCCGTAGATTGTTTTCTGATGGTTTCCTTCCCTGTACAAAAGCTTTTTATTTTGGTATAGTCCCAATAGCTTAATGTTGCTTTTGTTTCCCTTGCCGGTGGAGACCATACTCTTCCTTATACTATTTAGTCTCCTGATTCCTGGGTATCTTATTTTTATATTGGAGAGGGTACTAGATAGATTCATGACAATAACTGTGGATTCGAATCTTATTAACTTATCATGTCAACCTAGTGTAATAGCTACCCAGAATCTTTTTTTTGAGAAGTTAATCATCTGAGCATGTAGACATCTGTGAAATTCTGCTATCCCTAGTCGAAGCCATGAACACTACCTCGTACATTAAACCAAAATGACAGTACTAACACTTTAGTTGGCATGTTGAGTAGCATAAATATAAGCACAAATTTGCATTGCTGATGTAACAGATAAGAGTCTGTCAATACACCAAATGTTATATAGATACAGATATATAGATGGGAATATAGATACAGATTCACAAGATATTTAGCTTGATAAGGCTTTTGTAGTAGGTAACTAACATGAATTTGGAATACATACAGTATTTCTTCTTGGCAAGAAAATTTAGAATCCTGTAATCTTTTTTCAGAGGTTTCTTTCTTTTGATTGAAACTACGAATGCGGGCACATTTACAACACTCCTCTTTGGTACTTGAGTGTGCATATTACCTTCAGAAAAAGTCGAGAAAAAAAAACAAATCCAAAGCACTTTTGATGCAGGAAAAAATTAAAAATAAGAGAACAAAGAAGTATTTCTTCGCTTTTATCATTTCAAAGGTTTTTGATGTTCTGAGAGTTATAAAAATGAGTTGCACCATAAGAAAACATTCTTGTCTTAAATCCAAATTCAGGTGACATTAGAAATAAAATATTAAAGAACATGTGCTGGAGGTTTAAAGATAACCGTCAGGCTTAATAACAAAGTCTAATCTGCTTCAATCAAAGAAGGAGAAATGTGGTTCATCTAGTTCTTTAACCAGTAGGGAAGTCACTTGGCCTAACGTAGAATACATCTTCTCCTACATAGTGTCATATACTGTGTGCTGAGAAAGCCTGGGCAATACAGACCATCCTTTGTGTCTTCTCTAAACCAAGAAGTCTGAGAAGGCAGTTTTGCTGTAGGATTTAAATAAAGACTCAGGGATAATTTAAAATAAGAAAATATCTTCTGTGGAGCATGCTGATTACATTGCTGCTGCTGGTATTTTGTAATCTTATTTCCCCCATCCATATGCTTCTTCAGTGTACATTTCCTCCTAAATTTGAGGGTCAAGAGAGAATCATACTTCTGGTTCATGCTGATAATGTGAACCCAAAATAACAGCCAAAAAAAGGCAAACATCTGTGAAGACTTAGAGCATTTTCTTACTAGCAATACTTCCTAAAGTGCTATTGCTTTTACTATCAGAAAAAATTTTCATGCTTCTTAAGGGTCTTGACTAACAGCACCCTCCAATAACCAAGGCAATCTTCTAGGGAAACCATATGTATACAGAAAAATCCCAAAACTTAAGTGGGAACTAACACACACAACCCAAGGATATGAGCATTCACTAGTATAGGCACCAGTCAGTACAAGTGGGATACAGAAATCAGATTTTCACCTCAAAGTAATGATTCAAGGCAAAGCCATAACTTTCATTGAATATAATCACATGTATTGATACAATTGCTCTTTTTCACTCAGTAAATATCAATTCTTTTGCCAAGTGTTAATAAATCACAACTAGTTCTGAATTCTTTCGTGCACTTCTAGCCAGCATATTGATAGTGTTACAAACACTGTTTTACTAGAGCATTGATTTCATCTTGAACCTGAAATTATACTTTTGTATTTCATTATCTTGTAAATAATTAGGGTCACCAGAAGTCAAATGATGGACACTCTTGGCTTTTGGACCTTTTTTTTTTTTTTAATGCTTATGTATTTATTTTAAAAAAGAGAGAGAGCAGGGGAGAGAGAATCCCAAGCAGGTTCTACACTGTCAGTACAGAGCCTGACCAGGGGCTCAGTCTCACAAACCAGGAGAACATGGTCTGAGCTGAAATCAAAAGTTGGATGCTTAACTGACTGAGCCACCTGGGCACTTCTTGGACCTTGTTTTGATGCATTTGGTATGGCAAGCTTTCTCAAGGTCAATTTCTTATAAAATCTCTGTTTCATATAATAAAATCTGTAAAGAAATCTGCTTAGAATGTGGGTGGAAAACTTTTGACTTGATAGGTTATTACTCCAACCCCATTCTATGGTGTATGTATTTTCCATGTTATATTGACCCGTTTTGAAAAACTCAACCTGCATTTTCCAGATAAAGCTTTTATGAGAAAGCGTTCTTACAGTTAAGAGGAGTCAAAGAGGGAGGTGGGTGTTGCAAAAGGGTGCTGTGTGTGGTAGGTTGAAAAAAGGCTCCCAAAAGGTGTCTACATCCTAATCTCAGAATCTATGAACGTTGCCTTAAGATGAGATAGCCTTGGATTATATGAGTGGCCCTTAAATGCCAATGCATGATTAATAAAAAGGGAAATTCTACATAGATACACAGAGGGTAGGGGGTGTAAAGACGGAAGCAATGATTCCAGTGATGGGACCATAAGCCAAGGAAGCTGAAGGAATGCCAATAATCACCAGAAGCCGGAAGAGGCAAAGAAGGGCTTATCCTTAAAGCCTCTGGAGAGAAGTGGTAGATTTTGGACCTCTGGCCTGTTGAGGATTATCCTCTGGCCTATGAGAGGATACATTTCTGCTGTTTTAAGCCACTAAATTTGAGGTAATTTGTTACAGCTGCTCTAGGAAACTATTATAAATAACTTGGCTGAATTCACCATGGCTCTCAACCTTGTTGGTTCTGAAAATTCAGTTTCGTTACTTTAATCATAAACGCACTAGTCCTAGATGACTACCTCCCACTAGTCAATTGATAAGAAACAGATCGAAAACCAGAATCTATGAATCTATGCATTTACCAGAGAAAATATCCTTGTTCTAGTAATTAGGATTAATGACATGTTGAGAGCATTTGGAGGTGTATTTAGAAGGAACAAAATTCTCCTCATAAGCAGACTCAGGCATAAGACTTCCTGGGACCTCAGCAGCTCAGGCTGAGGAGAAGACAGAAGAGAATCAGAGATAATGGGGGAAGGTTGGGAGAGTACTGATGCTGATGCAGACTGATGCCAGTAAGGGCTCCTGGAAAATAAAGCGGGAAACATTCCAAGAAATGACAACAATCATGTTTGGGACAGGCAGATGTAGATATCGGTGGGGACAGGTCCAAATCCCGTGAGAGTGGGAGAAGCCTAAATAAAGAACAATGAATCTGAATAACATTCTCCAGAGAAACAGAACCATTAGCACGGAAAGAGAGAGAGACCATTTAAGGAATTGGCTCACACAGTTGTGGAGGCTGGCAAGAGTGATCAGCAGCTAGAGACCCTGGGAAGAATTTATAAGGCACTCCGGAGGCAGAATTTCTTCCTCCTGGGGGGACCTCGGTCTTTTCTTTTGAGGCCTTCAACCAGTCGGACAAGGCCCACCCGCATCAGGGAGAATAATCTGCTTTATTCAAAATGTACTGATTTAAATGTTAATCACATCTTAAGCATACCATCATAGCAACATCTAGCCTGATGTTTGATCAAACAGGCGGATACCATAGCCTAGCCAAGCTCACATATAAAATTAACTATCACACTGACCATGATAGTCCAACCAAGAGAAAGACAACACAAAATGCAGGAGCCAGCTCACCAAAGAAGGAAGCAGGGACCGGAATGACGAACCCAGGAAAACCAAGCCTGGGCAATATTAAGATTATCGAGAAAAATGAGGACTGCTCAGAATTGATCCCTGGGAATATCTTTCATATTTAACCTGGGGTCAGGTCTTAGGTAAAAGAGTTTGTAATGAGCTTCACCTTAAAATGTATTTGCTACCTACTGACCCCTCTACATTTTGTATTACAATGTCAGTAATACAGGTGACAAGTGTCACTTTTCCCTCTTGAGAGAGTGGGAATAGGGAACTTTTTGAGAATTGCTTACAGAAAATGAAAAGCAAAAGTCTGAAAGGTTAACTTTGGGAAAGACTCTGAGAGACTCTGAGCACAAGTGGGGTTCCCTTGGGGCCCAGAAAACAAAGGACACAAACCCAGGGTCGTGGAACAGATGCCGCAATACCTGGAGACGGAAACCTTAGCACAGACACTGTCAGCAATAGAAATTTCAGATGCTTTCGTATCTCATTACACTTGTTACAGATATCTCATTGTATCATTATATTCATCACAACTGAAAATATGGTAGTTATTGGGCGTGATCATTTAATTTAGTGGGTTGATAAAGAAACTCATGTGCTACTTTATCCCAGTTTTCAAAATACAATACTCTGTTTCTTCAATATATTTGATTTCCTTTGTAATCTTATTTATTTTATTTTATGCATTAAAAACACTATCTTCAGAAGGGTCCATAGGCTTCATCAGGCTGCCAGAAGGGTCTAGACACACAAAAAGTTAAGAGCTCTTGGATTAAAGGAGGTAAAACTTCATCCCATTTATCTTCATTCATTTAGCAAATGTTGTGTAGAACTCACTTTGTTCCATAGACAAACTCTTAACTCAGAAAGTGTTTTGTAGGGATTTGGGGGAACATGCTTAAAAAGGAAACATAGAACATAGTGAAGTATTAATTTAAACCACAGCATAAATGCTACAAAAATAATGACACAACGAAAGCCATGAATTTAGGGACAAATCCATTTGAAGGATTTCTTAACACTATGTAATTTGTTACCGCTAAGCTTGATTACTGTATAATCAGGCTGACAAATGACTAATGCTGGGAAGGTCCAAACAAGTGAATTCTAGTTTTGTCTGGGACTGTCTCCCCATCTTTGTGTAGAGTCTTACAGAATTTAATGGTCCTACCTCCCTTTCACTTATCTTCCCCTCTGTATGACTGACAAAAACTTTATAATTTTTCTCATCTAGACTCTAGACACTGGGTGGGGTAATTACCAAGAAGCTTAGAGTACACTTACTTTGTTATTCATTTTTAAATATTATATTCACAAGTGGAGAGAACACATGGATTTTATAAAATGTGTGACATTTTGATAATGAAATCTCAAAAAAGAGAAAGAAGATAGAAAAAAAATGTAAATCTGCCAAAGTTTATGGAACTCAGTTTTAGGAACTGACCTTTGATTATTTAAAAAATAGAATTGGGGCACCTGGGTGGCTCAGTCATTTAAGTGTCCTACTCTTGATTTCCGTTCAGGTCACGGTCTTAGGGTTTGTGAGTTTGAGCCCCACGTTGAGCTCCACACTGATGGTGTGGAGCCTGTTTGGGATTCTCTCTTTCCCTCTCTCATTTGCCCCTTCCCTGCTCTTTCTCTCTCATGTGCGTGTACACTCTGTCTCCTTCTCTCACTCCCAAAATAAATAAATAAAAGCTTTTAAAAAAAGAAAGTAGAATCATAATTATAATGGGCTGTAAATGTTGGCACTGATGAGTTTGAGAAGATCATTACAACAACATTTGAACTCACAGTGGAAACCAAATGAATGAATGACAAGGCTGCAGATGAAGGCTAGAACTTGATGGAAAGAACTGAGAGCATAAATCATAGTACCAGCAATGTGAAAAAAAGCCTGAAACCAAGAAACCTGGAAGCCAGGGGGAAAAAATGAGCAAGCCAATCCAACAGGCATTGGAAGAGGTTGTTTTCTGCTTCCTCCTCCCTCAATCCACAAAAAGGCAGAAATGAGTAGAGAACACTGCTGCTGTTGAGATCATGTTTCCCTGGTTGTAATGCTGACTTCAGTGGTGCCATCTCTAAAGTGGTGAATGTAGGGAGCTCAGTCGGTTAGGCATCCCATGCTTCATTTTGGCTCAGGTCACGATATCACAGTTCATGAGACTGAACCCCACGTCGGGCTCTGTGTTGACAGCGTGAGCTCGCTCGGGATTCTCTCTCTCCCTTTCCTTCTGCTGCTCTCTCTGCCCTTACCCTACTCTGCCCAAAGAAGTGGTGAATGTAGAATATGATAAATAGTAAAATGGAATGTTTGGATTTGGCAGAATTGAAAAAGGGATCTAAACAATAGTTTTCTTTCTTCCCAGTCTCCGCACCACCCTCAAGACGCACATACAACATCCCTGCCGCTTAGAAGCCATTCATTTAATAGTAATTGCTATGCATTGAATGTCTGTGCTCTGCCAAAACTCATATATTGAAATCCTAACTTGCAAGGTGATGGTATTAGGAGATGGGATTAGGAGAAGGGGTCTTTGGGAGGTGATTAGGTTACAAAGGCAGAGCCATCATGAATGGAATCACTGCCCTTATGAGAGAGACCAGAGAAAGCTCCCTTGTCCCTTCTGCCATGTGAGTTTACTGCAAAAAGACAGCACTCTAAGAAAGTCAGCCCTTACCAGCTATCGACTGACTCTGCCAGCACCTTGATCTTGGACTTCCCAGCCTTCAGAACTAGGAGACATATTTGTCTGTTGTTTATAAGCTACCTCGTCTCTGGAATTTTGTTATAGCAGCCCAGACTAAGATGGTAATGTTTTGCAGACATAACTTCACTCTGACCATAATTTCTATTCCTTCTAAAAACTTGATCAGGAACATAATTTTCTATGCCTTCTCATTCAATAGTTTTAAGTTTTCTATTTTATCATAATAACACCACTTGTGATGGAAGTTTTTACACGTTTTAGAGAACACTTTCTTTTTTGCCAAAGTACACAAAACAAAAAGAGTAGGTAGCATCAAAAGACATTTGAGTTTAAACATAAGCATTAAACTCCCGGATGCTAAAGTTAGCTATTAGCAAGTCTACTGTTGTCACTAAAGTCTTACAAGGAGGTAGGTGTTATAAAAAGTCATCCGAATCCTCCTTAATGGCTAAATAATGTAGTTAAAGCTATAATCTGTAGTTGATCTGAAATCTTCCTCAACATGTCAGCAAAGGAAATTAAAATCTTAATTAAACCCTTTTCATTAGATGTAGCAATGAAGACAGTGCTTTCACTATAGCCATGATGATGTTGTGATAAAATGACTAGAGCATGAGAAATGCCACCTTCTCTCAGACCAAATTTCCAACCAGTCATTTCTTACAGCCATTGAGACTATCTTGTGATTTCTTATCAAACTCCAGGGACTATTGTTGGATCTTGAACAATATAATTCTAATTGTTCAATAAATTATAAAACCTTTATATTTTATAATGAATATGTCATCCCTTATCTAAATAATCATTGAACAAATACCTATTATTTTGTCTGCCCAGAAACTATTTTCCAGGAATTACTGTCACCCTTTTGTCCAATTTTTAGGGTTACCAAAGGTTTTGCAGTATTCCTATAGTGTGACACTGTTCCCAGGCATGAACACTTGGTCTTGAGGGCAGTTGGCCTTAAACGGGTCTACTGATTTCTTCCTCAGGATTTTGAACCTGCAACTGAGAAAAGCAAATCATCTCTCTCTGCGTGGCTACACTATAAATGCTAACTTGGGGACTGTTCCTACTGACATATGGACTGCAAACATGAAAGTTTGTCTGCACTGAGAAAGTAAAGCCACAAGAAGAATTTCTGGGTTTCCTTTTGTGCACCAGTTGGTGGCTGTGCTTTTAAGGGTCAGGCACTTCTTGGATTCCATTAATTACTCCAAATTTTCTAATAAATCTACTCTTTTTTATTGTTAAGCTAGTGTCATTGGGCATCTGTTTCCTGTACCAACAAATACAGGTCCTAACTAATATTTATTTAATACAATTTTCTTTATTTAATATTTAACATATAAATTATTTATACTTTGTTCTACCTTTTAAAGGTGCAAACTTTACCTTTAATTCATTTCATCTAAAGGACATGTCTTTCAAGTGTCAGGAAGCACCTCCTAGTCTGAGATTTGATGTTAAGTTTGTGTTCACCTTAACCATACCCTTAATTATTTAAGAGCTTTGCTCATATCCTCTGTATGTTCAGTTCAGTTAAGTTCACACATTTGTGGTTGTCTGCTTTGTGCCAGATAATGTCCTTGGTGATATACACTGAAATATGAAAGAAGAGATCTTATCATCTAGTAGAAGAGAAATATTTGTAAATGAACAATTGAGAGGTAGTACAAAGAGGTACCAAAGAAGTGCAAGGTATGAACAAGGTATGAACAAGAGAATTATTAACACTCTCACTAGTAATAGACAGTAGGTTTTTTTCCAGCACTCTTATCCTAATTTTTCTAGAAACTTTTCTTTTACCTTCTTCATGCATATAGTAATTCATTCTCTCAAGGAAGTTGAATGTTCTCATATGAATTTATATTCCATTTCTACTCTGCCCACAAAGTCTAGAAACCTAATGCAAGTTTTGCAAGTAACAGTGCCCTATATGTAGCTCTACAGCTGACCTCCAGTGAGCCTCGCCTCCTGCTTTCCCATACTTGTGCCGTCTCTTCATATACTGAATAGGACTTACCTGGGTAATAATTAGGATAGTAAAGAAAAGCAGAGTATGACTTCCATATCTAGATCAGAGAAAATATTTGAACTTTATGATGTGTATGACAGTTATACCTCCCAAAATTAAAATAATTTTAAAAATAATTTTTTTAACAGAAAGAAATTATTACAGCTTGTGTCTTACTGCTTTGGAGTACTCACTCTGGGGTAAGCCAGATGCGTTGCTGTGAGAACAATGAGGCAGCTCTATGAAGATGTCCACGTGATGTGGAACTGAAGCCTCCTGCCAACAGCCAGCAGTAACTTAGCAGGCATGTAAATGAGTCCCCTTGGAAGTGATCCTTCAGCCTGGTCAAGTCTTCAGATGCCTGCAGCTGCAGCTGCAGCAGAGACTTCTCCAGCCCCAGGCTGAGATAGAACCACCTAGCTAAGCTGCTCCTAAGTTCTGGTTGCACAGAAACTGAGATAAAAGATGCTCACCGTTGTTTGAAGCTGCTAAAGTTTGCAGTAATTTGTTACGCAGGAAAAGAATACCACACTCCATCCTTTGGTACTCCATAATCAGTCCAAGGATGGAAAACCAACCCAAGTTAGGCCAATGACTAATTTTCTCCCAATTTTTTGATGAACTGTCACAGAAAACACATAGACCATTTCTTTCTGGTGTTTGAACTTACAAGATGTAAAATTTAAATGCTATCAGTAACCATGTTTCCACCAGGTGGAGAAAACCAGTCTTAAAAAGCATGACATTGACACAGAGAGAAATAGAATGGCACGAAGAGAGCCATGATCATGCTAAGGTCTTAGTTCCAACTATTCCTGACAGTTACCTGGATCTTGCCCTTTCCTTGTCTTCAGTGTTTGTCTCTTCTCCAGAATCCTCCAACCTGATGTTATGGCCTTACAGCCTCTGCATATCTTGGTTGTCTTTCATTTGTTCTCTTGACTCATTGTCTCACTTCAGTTACGGTGCATATGTCATGTCACCAATAGACCACCTTGCATAAAACAGATTATCCAGTGTGTGGTGACTTTGTAATTTATCATCCTGGCCAGGTGGAACATTCCATAAAATTTACTTTCTTGTATGTTTCCACGTAGAGTGGGCCGCAAGGAAGATCCTCGAGAGATTTGGAGGATGATAGGCATGCAGCAGCTGGGTCTGCAACTGCTCTAGCTTCCCCTGGATCCTCCTTCAGTTCCTCCAACTTCTGGTCCAAGTGGGTTTGTTTAGCTCTGTGCTGATGAGCCCCAGTCTCTGCAAGATACCCTTATCACCAAGTTCAGATGCAATTAAAGTGAACACAGGTTTCCATCTGTCCTGTGGAGTTGCATCTCAAGCTTATGGATTCCAGGCTGCTCTTAATCATCTTTCCCACTTGATATCCATCTTCCCTTCCCAGTGTATTAGCAGACACAGAGACAATTGCCTTACAGGGATTGCTAAACTAGCTCCCACAGTTGGGAGAGACATAAACATTAGGTGGAGAAGAGGCTAAAAGAGATCTTTAGCATCAGAGGGGGCCAAGGTGACTCTGAGAAGTACCAAGAGAAAATCCCACTCACCATCTACAAGGCGCCATAACTTTGGCAGAATCTGTCCATAGAGAACAGGACCAGACAGAGCCAAAGTTCTTCCACAGGAAATTCTATCTTCCTTCCTAGTGATCTCCAACCCAGTGAGTTAGTAGAGGAAGGGGATAAAGAGTAAAAGCACTGACTCTGAAGTTCCTTGGATACTGGGTCAAGCCTTGGCTGGTGAAAAAGTAAGGATGTGATTAGAGTTGTTGTTTTTTTTTTTAATGTTTTATTTATTTCTAGGAGAGAGAGAGAGAGAGAGAGAGAGAGAGACAACATGATCAGGAGAGGGTCAGAGAGAGAAGGAGTCACAGACTGAAACAGGCTCCAGGCTCTGAGCTGGCAGTCAGCACAGAGCCCAACGCGGGGCTTGAACCCACGAACTGCGAGATCATGACCTAAGGCGAAAGTTGGATGCTTAACCGACTAAGCCACCCAGGCGCCCCAGGATGTGATTAGAGTTTTAAGTGGATTCAACCAAAAGTGTCGAGCAAGCTATGGTGTCTTTTTGACATGTTGTGAAGAACCTACCTACTGAGGCAGAGCTGATATAGCACAACTGAGGACAGAGAAGGGAGAAAAATAAAATCTTTCTATGTTTTTACTCCATCACATTTATTCTATTCAATAAATTGGTGATTTCAGGTGGACATTTTTTTGGATTTGAAGATCATCATACTCCCAATGAGTTATATGACCCAACAAAAGAAAGAATACAGTATAATTGAGTATGAGAAGAGAAGAGCACTTAGTGCAGAACCCAGGCAGAACATTAAAGGGTCAAGAATGGAAAGAAAAACCAGTAAATAAGACTGAATACTCAGAAGAGGCAAGACAAGGAAGGGCTTCAAGAAGGAATCAGTTCCATAGTAATTTATGCTGCCTAAGTACCACTTGACTTATTCCAAACCTTAAAAGCCTGTGGACACAAATCTGATCACGTCACTTCCCGAACTTCACAGGTTCTACACCTCGTCTGTATAATTACTTGTTACCCATCTCCCCTGAAGGATTATTTGCTACAAGCTCTTCAATAGAGTGTTGTTTCTGTACTATCTCTCAATTCCCCAATACTCAAAAGTACAAAATCCTGAGTGGTGAGCTAATAGGACTGCATTTCATTTATAGTCATGTGCGGTGAAGCAATGCTCTCTCCCCAACAAAGATGGGGAATATGATAGTAGTAGAGACTACTAGCTCTACTTCTATATCCTTTTGTTTGTTTGCGATCCTAGACCACCAAGAATAAAATAAATTATAAAAAACGATAACTCAGTTTCTCTTGAAGCTAGGGATGGCAATGTGATTAGATTCTAGCAATAAACTGTGAACAGAAGTAGTGTATGCAACCACAAGATATTGCCTTTTTCTTCTTTCCCTTCTTCCAGGTGGTTGAAATGCTGAAATTATGCTGAAGAAGTCCTCATGGATCACAGGTGACTTTGGGAATGAGGACCCCCCGCCCCCCCGGGATTGATACTGAGATGTACTTCCCAGCGATTCCTTCAACGAAGGCTGCTGGGAATGATGTCAGTAGACAGCCCACTGCCCTCAAACCCCTCAGCTGAAGAGAGACACCTTGTTCAAGTTCACAGCCATTCCAGGGTGGTCCACACATCCAGTGACAGATCACTGTGGGAATATAGAGACCTGCCCATTTCGGCCTAATTCAAGATAACTCTGAGGGATTGGCCATAGCTATCATTGGGCCTGAATCACAGCTTGACTTCCTCTGCCCACTCCTGTTCCTCCTTATGCCAACCAGACAGTCCTTTGTGTGGCTGCCCCTAAGGCTGTAGTACTCTTTGCCCCCCTAGTCACAGAGCTGAGCTCCTTCATGTCCTTCTGATTTTTGTGCAAAACTCATGACCTCAATGAGCCTTGCCCTGCCTACCTCTCCTAGACTGTCTACCCCACCAACATTTCTGATCCTTGTCATCCTGCTCTACTTGTTTTCTTTTTCTCTGTGCTTACCATTCTCTAATATCCTAAATCACTTATTTATGTATCTATTTATTATGCTGTTTTCTCTCTCTCCCTCAGCAGGATGTAAGATTCTAGTAGCACGAGGACAGGGATCTCGGTTTTCTGCACTGATATATCCCACACACCTACAACGATGCCTGGCACATAGCGGGCCTTCAGGAAATATTTGTTGAATGAGTGAATAATTCTCAAGGAGAATTTTGTAGATATTCAATCTTCAGGATCCTCAATTCTAAAAAACAGATTGGAAAGAGTTCTTTGGCAGCAGATTCACTAATTGTTACATATCAATAACATCCAGTAAGAAAAAAATTGGTTGTGCATTTTTCTGGAGTACTCTAAATCATTCCTTTTATAGTTTATATTTATCTCTGTCTGTCTGTCTGTCTCTCTCTCTCTCTCTCTCACACACACACACACACACACACACACGTCTCTAAATATTATGATGCCAATTTCGCAGGTAAGACCTGTGATTTCTGTTCCAAAGAGACGGTCATTGAAAAGAGTGACTTTCCTTACAATAGAAAACTTAGAAAAAACAAACCTGAAATTTTCAAGTGTGGTGATCCAGGACAGCTTGCTGGGTTACATGATAGGGTACGGTTACTTCTAACAGGAACTGTCTGTTCTCAAGTACAATTCATCACAACTGAGTTGTTGGAAACTTTGTTTTGCTTCATATTACCAGCTTCTGAAAGAAGTCAGTATTTGTGAGGTTTCAGGAAGTTTCTTTGAAGTCAGCACTCCAGTAAAAACATGAACTAGATCAACTGAGCACTCATGGAGTCAGCTTGAGGATTTATTTCTGTATTCTCTGGGGGCTTTCTTATCCTGGGCAAGTTCCTCCTTTTTCACCATTGCCTTAAGAGTTAGTAAAGGTTATCTAAATGTCATTAGTTAGTAAACAGGAATAATAATTCCAACAAAATCTTGCCATCTGAGGTTGTATTCCTTAATCTATTTCTCTGAATTATCAGTTATCTTTTTATTCTTTGACTTTCATTTTGCCTGGCTATTGTTTCCCAAACTACATTTTTGTATAGACTACTTTCTACCTTCTGTAATTGTACACCAGAAAAATTCCAACGTCTGGTAAGGACATTGTCTTCCATTCTGTTTTAAAAATATTTTTAAATGTTTATTTATTTATTTTGAGAGGGAGAAAGAGCAGGAGAGGGGCAGAAGGAGAGAGAGAGAATCCCAAGCAGGCTCCATGCTGTGAGCCAAGTGCCCAATGGGGGGCTCAATCCCATGAACAGTGCAATCATAACCTGAACTGAAATCCAGAGTCAGGCACTTAACTGACTGAGCCACCCAGGTGTCCCGACAGTGTCCTCCATTCTTAAGCCTCAGAAAACTGCATATACCACTGTCCTTTATCCTCCATGTTTCATATATAGTCAGTTTCTATTCTTGATGTCTCTTATATCTACTAATCTACTAGCTCATAGTAGATCTATTACTCATCTGTTATACTAAATCCATAAAGTCACAGTCTCTGGTGACAGAACCCTAGACTCTGTGTAACAATCAACCACATGAATTTTGTGCCCAATACAACTTGAGGATTACTAGATTATCACGGTATTAACAAGGGGTCCTCCCAAGCCAAGGAACTTGGAGGGAAGGGGGGCTTTCCTTCTCATTTTACTTTATACTCTTTTGTATTAAAAAGAGTTTTATGAGCATTTTTATATATGTAATAATCTATATCTACTAGATTCTCTTAGGTTTAGAAGAGAACAACATTAAATATTGATTTTCTGGGTTATATCAATGAGGAAATATCAACTTAGATAATTTAGGAGGAGAAAAGACTAACAAATCAAAGGCTATACATTTGACAACATATGATGGAGTTATCAAACTTTCCTTTCACTTTTTCAACAAATATTTGCTGAACATCTGTGTTTTAGGTACTGTTCTATGTGTTCTACATAGATAAGGTTCCTACCCCCAAAGAGCTTACTTTAGAGTGAAGGAGGGGACAGAAAAATTAAAAAGTAAATAATGGAGCAAGGTAATTGCAGGTTGTGGTAAGTAATAGAGTGATATGATAGTAAAATGGAGGTAGGATAAATTTAAGGAAGGCTTTTTCAGGAGGTGATTTTTGACTGAGACCCGAAAAATTAGAAGAACCAGTCAAATGAAAAGTTGAATTAGAGCCTCAATTCTGATCTGGGTAAGAACTTGATATTTTTAAGGGACAAATGGAAACCCAGTGAGAGTAAAACATAAAATAAATATAATGCTTAAAGAAATAG